>NC_079209.1:28348864-28491364 GCF_026745355.1 Beta vulgaris subsp. vulgaris
TAAATGACAATTTCTAATTAAGAACATTAATCCAATTGTATAACTTACTATTCAATATAACTAGAATAAGGCTTCCCATTAATCAAATGAAACTAGTAAGTTTTATTAAACTAACTTAAGAACTTCTAATCATAATTCTTTACCAGAACCAAAGGCACATCAACTAATGTTTATTAGCAAATTGACGGAGCTATTCCAATTTGAGCTCATCACAACCAATTCACAACCAAAGTACCATATTTATTCAATCAATCAACACAAATACAAATCAAGTTGGATTATCAATTCGCAAGCAACACTAATTAAACATCATCAACTATAACCATAGCAACAACAACAACAACAACGACAACAACAACAACAACAACAACAACAACACCAACACCAACAACAACAACAACAACAACAACAACAACTACCAGAGCAACCACCACAACTACAACAACCACCACCACAACTACAACACAACAACAACATCAACAATACAGCTATATATAGCAACAACAACACTTCAAAACAAGAATAACGACCAACAACCATTATAATCTCCACTCAATCATAATCAATTAACTAATCATAATCAAATCTTGAATGAAACAAGAATCCAATTCTAGATTAACTCAGTAAAATCTGATTTAGGTCCAACTTACACAAACTAACAAGGGTGATTAAACTTGTGCTTAATCAGAATTTCAAGAGGGAAACAAAGAGGTGCGGGTGTACCTCTGCTCTTGTGAGCAGCGGAGAACAAAGAAGGGAGTTGGGCCTACAGCGAGTGGTGACGGAGAGTCGACAAGGGTGGACAACAGCAGCGCGACAAGATTGCGGCGGCTGTTCGTCGATTCTCGATGCAGCAGCTTGCCAGAACGAACCACGAACCAGAGGAGGGAGATTGAACTATAAAGAAACACGGTTGTGTAACCGCACGATCCGCAAGACAGAGGATGAAGGGAGCTCCGATGAGCTTCGGGAACGCCGACAAGAAGGCAGGTGAAGGTGAGCGAGAGAAGTGGTGAGGAGTTGGGGTGTCACCAGGCTAGGGTTTGGGGTTTTGAGAGACACGGGGAGAGAGAAGGAAAATTGGGGTTTGGTTTCCCAATCAAGGAAGCCACGAGAAGACTAGGAAACCGACCTCGTGAATTCCAAAAGAAAACAACTTGGTTTCTAATTTGCCAAATAACGCGCAACTAATTGCACACAAAACCCAAAATATAAATTAATAATAATATTCAATAAATTTAAATAAATAAATATTTTACAATAAATAAAATTTATACTTCACATCTCAAATATAATTTGAAAATCCACACATAATTAAATCATTAAATATGATTATCATTTAATAAACCTCTTTTAAAAATAAGCCTATTACATACTACCACCCTTAGCAAAAGTTTCGTCCTCGAAACTTGCAAACAATTATTTAAAGAAAACCAAAATCTCAACCTCCCAAGACATTAAACTTCCAGCCTCCATTCTACCATCATATTTTGTATCTCTACTTCAACTTGACTCGCAAAATCAAGGAGCAAAGAAAATATCTACTTTGACTTGACTCGAAATATCAAGGAGCAAAGAGCAAAAGGGACAAACTTGTTGGCATTGAATTTCAATCATCTCATTTGCAGAGATCTCGTTTGAAATTCATTTACTTAAGCAAACCATATAAGTTTTCTTGAAATATACATTCGAAGTAAATAATATGAGAGACAATCAAGCCATAACAAGATAACGTTATACACATTAGCAGATATACACACAATTAATACCCATTATGGAATTATAGTGATGGATTTCATGATATATATATATATATATATATATATATATATATATATATATATATTAATATATATATATATATATATATATATATATATATATATATATATATATATATGTTGGATTACGCTAAATATTTTTGTTGGATTATTATGGAATTGTATTTATGATGTTGGTTGGGTTGAATATGATGTTGGTTGTTAGCTTGAATATTGGATGATGTATGTTGGAGATCATGGTAGTTGTTTGATGGATTTTGGATTTGCTTGGATGGTGGATCTCGGAGATGTTATTGGTTGTTCTACAGGTTAATTCCCTATTATGGGTTTATCCAATTTACAAACGGAGCTCTGCCGAAATTTATGGAGATAATTTATTAGCATATTGCTGCATAGCTTCATCAAGGTTGCATATATAGCTTCCTCATCACTAATATATAACAAAAAAAAAATTTAAAAAAAGTAATATTGCTGCGGTTTCTGGCCCAGAACCGCAGCAATATTACTTTTTTGTACAAAAAAAAGTAATATTGCTGCGTTTCTTGCCCAAAACCGCAGCAATATTACATGTCAGCTACGTTCCATGTCAGCAAAAAATTAAAATATTGCTGCGGTTTGGCCTAAAAAACCGCAGCAATATTGCTACATATTGCTGCGGTTTAAAACCGCAGCAATATTATTAATACCTATTGCTGCCCCCTTAATTGTTGCGCGCCCAAAACCGTAGTAGGACACTTTTTAACCACAACAAGTAGCATTTATTCTACTAGTGATTCATATAAAGGGATCCATATAGCACACGCATAAGCGCAAACACTCATACGGGTTGATTCATTTATACCTAACTCTTTAGCCAGTCCATTAAACCTAATTTTCAACTCTTACACTATGATATGAAGATCACAACGTATCCAAAACTAAAGTTTCCTTTGGAAATTATTTATTACTCCCTCCGTCCCATTTTACAGTTCTCATTTTTTATTTTGGGTGTCCCAAAATGTTCTCATTTTCCTTGTTTCCATTTTTTAACATCACTTTTTACTCTCTCTCCCTCCCTCTCTCTCTCTCTCTCTCTCTCTCTCTCTCCACCTTTTCACATGGATTTTTGATATTATCATTTAATGTTCGTTGAATCTCATTGATGGGGTAGAAAAAAATACTTTCTCTCTCCTCTTTTCCCATGCTCACCCATTTAATGTTCTAATTCTTTTTCATTTTTTATGACAATAATTTCAAAAAACACAACAACTCCCAATGCAAGTACATAATAATCATGTTTCCTTAATTCCCGTGTCCAAAGTGAAACGGGAACTATAAAATGGGATGGAGAGAATAGTGATCAATTTAGCTTTATTTGTCTTAGGAAGTTGTTTTGCCATTTGTGTTGTGATTTATGAATTAAGAATTGTTGAATTGTTATTCTTGGACTGTAAATTTGTTCTTAGCATGCAGTACATTAAAGGATCAATTATAACATGCTGAGTTGTATGGTTTTTGCTTCTTCCTCGAGTGTTCTAACGTTCTCATATAAGGAATTGCTTCCTTTCTTAAGTAGTTTAGGGCCAATGGTCTTGCCATGTGTATAACTAATTTATAGTCCTTAACTCCTCATTATCGTGTTTATGGTGTAAAATTCTACATTTCTTCATGCATTCTGATGCTATTTATATTGCGTTGTGGTTTCGCAAGAGAACAAACCAACATGTTCTATTCTATCTCCATTGTTTTGCTACACTGTCCTTGATGTTGAATTTAGTTTGTGATTAAGAACCTCATTCTGATGTATATGTATTGTAGGTGCACTTATTTAAGTTTTAAATAGCAGTTGTATGTTGTGATAAAGCCATATATCTACTCTTATCAATCTCACTCTAAGGTTGTAATTTAAATAGCAGTGTACAAGAGGCAATGAGCTTGTTGATCATTCATTTTTTGTTATCCTTCTTGGACATATTTATTGATACTTAATGTGCAAGTATAACAATAGTAATTGCATGGTAAGGTAGTTGTTAATATAGGTTTGTTATTTGTAACTACCTCTTGGGTTCTCTTCCTTTTTTGGAATTTCTGATGATAATGTAGTTATGAATATGTAGTCCTTTGAGTGTCTGTAGTGACTAGTGCATGCATGTTCTATAGAAATCTTTTTGAACCAGAATCGAACTTTGTGATTATTTTTGAATTGTACTAGTGTTTGTATTGTTTATGAACTAAAATTTAGGAAGCCAAGTTTATATTATTTTTGTTACCATTTTAATTACTTTAGTTACCAGTTTAATTACTTTTCTCACTAGACTAATTACAAAGTATTGTCATACTATTGTTGTGAGTATACATTAGTTCTACTAGGTTCATTGCATTAATATATTATGTAACACCCCGATAATTCTCTCTTTTCCAAAAATACTTTTCAAATATAAAACTTTAGAGAATCATCAAAGCATTATCGCGCCGTGTGATAATGTATCGGCTTATTTAGAATTTTGCAGCAGAAACATATAACTGAACTTTAGAATTTAAATATAATAAATAACGAAGTAACGCTAAAACCAAACAATATTGTTAACTTTAACTTCAAGCGAAACTTAAATATAAATGTATCTACTAAAACAATAAATAGATCAATCTGCTACACAAGTTCTCCATTCTCAAAACCCCATGATGCATCATCTGCACACCTGTAGATGTCAATGCACTAAAGAATTTGCTCACCAAGAACGGGTCATCACAGGATCAATAAGGCAAAGTCATGACCAACACATACAAACAAAACACGTAATTAAGAAAGCTGAGTACTACATAATAATAAATAAATATTTCTAACATGATACTAATAAATATTAAGCAGGGATAAATAACAACATAACAATCTAACAATCTGCAGATAACTTTTACTGAACTAAATTTTAACAATCTTTTTCTCACTTTAATGGAATAGTCATTGGACCGAGTTGTCTAACTAAAAACCAGCCTTCACCTAGGAAGACGAAATACGGGCGCGACTCCCAGAAAAAGTAGGATATCGAGGAACCTTTTGAATAAAAGTAGGAACAATGATCAATCCGATTCCCAGAAAAAGCCATGGCACGCGCACCATGTACTCTAACTCCTGATTGTCCAACTTCAGATGTGCACCAGTCTAAAGTTTATTACTATCCAAGTTTCACTTTACATGATTTACCAATTATTACTTATTATGACACACAAGCAATACAGATAATATATAATCAAACATCCACAACTTTATGGCTTTTATCTTAGGATTAAATAAGTGATCATACAACTTACATCCCAAGATTAATTACTTCTTTAATCCAATTTTCCTTATTTGTTGAACTTAGCCAACAATCAACTTACCTTTCAAAGGTATAACAATATCAACTTACCAAATAAGGCCCTCAGTCCTCATAGAGTAGTGAAATAATAATAAAAGGGAACAACATGATTCAATCATGATCTATACCAATAAATATATTAATTCCCCCATGTGAATTAATAAAATAAAGTTCCCAACCAACATGCTTGCATCAATCTTCCATATAGACATGATATAAATCTCATAATTAAATCTCATACTTAACATGTTCGCACACGGGCATAAAACATACAAATTCCAACATAATAGCAATCATATATGAACTCACAAAGTTCCTATACATGATACTACATAACATTCCTTCTTAAAGTCATGATACTACGTCAATCGACACATAGATATGTACATACCTTGTGTAGAGAAATTGATAGGCCACTTTTAATAACTTTAGAAGTCGCCTACAGATAAATCTCCGCCTAAAACAACCAATAGAATTTATAATCAATACTCCAAATAGATTCCAGCAACTTTAAAATACTTTAAATTCTCTTTCCAAATATTTAAAAGTTGTTTTTATCATTAAACTTAAATAACTCATATTCCCTAGCATAGTACTACTATACTAGTCATGAAAACACATAAAACTCCATTAATAATGACCTTTTTAAAATTCCAGCAACTTATAAATTATTAGAACTCCGTTTAAACATACTTAAACATGCTTAAATTTATAAGTTAAATCAATTTCATAGTTTATAACATGCTACTATGACTTTCCAATCTGTAACACCCTAAAAATCCATGATTTACTAATTAAAATCCCAATTTAAACATAATAATCAAATCTAAATTTTTATTATTTCAATACATAATTTATATAATCATAGATTCATCATTAAAACAGTAAATTAAAACTTCTAATCATAATTAATACTAAAACAAATCATAAAAACATAATCTCTAATCAAAACTTGAGGAAGAAGAAAAGTAATCGAACCAACACAAAAAAGAGAACAAGAGGATCACCGGTTGTGGAAGCAGGTCGTCGGCCGCCCAGAAGTGATCGGTGATAGTGGTGGTGGTGGTTGAGTTGTGGTGTTTCTTGGTGAAAAAGAAAGCGTTTCTTGAAAAAGAAGAAAGGAAGAGGAAAAACACGTGAAAAGAAAGGGAGAATAGTGCTAGCCGGTTTTCTTGTGAGAGGGAGGAGAGAGAATTTTGTGTGGGTAAAATATTTGAGTTTAATGATATTTATAAGCATGTTTTCCTTTTGGGCCTTCGAAAAGACAATTGGGTTTTAAGTAGAATTGAATGATGAATAGGATTAATGAATAAACTCCTAACATTACTAGATGTTTCATTTTCCTAGTCTAATTAAATTTGGATTCCTCATGCCCATTTAAAATCCTTTTTCAAATCCAAATAGTATTTCAAATATTTTTCAAAATGCCTTAACAAAATATTTTAACTTCCTTTAATCTTTAAGATAATTCCTTTGACTTTCAAAATAGTCAACCTTTTAAATAAATAAATTATTTCAAACTATATTATATTTAAATATAAATATATATATGTATATACCAAATATATCTATAAAATCCATAAATTTACGGGGGATCACATATTCTTATTTGAATTATTTGCAATGATGATATATGGAAATTTCACAGCCTATTGATAAAGCTCGCCTAAAATTGGGATGCAACCTACAGGTTTGCTATAGCATCCACACACGAAGGTTGGAGGAGCTTAAATAAAGGAAGGAAAATGTTCCACAAGATGGATCACCTACAATGACTCAACTGTTAGAGAACCGCAGAAGTTCTTAAACAAATTGATGACATTGAGAAGCTCCTAATAACAACAAAGCAAGCAGTTGCAGACATGCCATCATTTGACTTGGGTAGTGTACCCAAATTGAAGCAACAAAAAGAACCCAAAAAACCCAAACAACAAGAAGATCAAAGCAAACTTAGCTTGATCACCAAGTCTTTACCAGACGATCAAAGAGATACAAGAAGCACATGAAGCAGCAACTGAAGTACCACAAAAAGCTCCCCACCAGAAGAATGTCTCCTAGAATACCAAAGAATGTCTCCTAGAAAGCTATATTATGCATTCTGATCATATAATTTTTTGCATAAATGTTGATGCAATATTTTCCAATCTATTAGGTTATATTTCGATATGTCAACAACTTTGATAGGGTATATTAGGTTATATTAAGAAATGTAAATATGAAAATCATGGACATAGTAGGCAAAGTTCTATTCTATGACCACTATAAGCCTTTTAGTCACCAATTTATGTTAATTACATATTTGGAATGCAGAACTATTTGTAAAATTAAGCAGAATTATTTTTAAGTATTAAAAAATATTGTAGGTACTTTAAAAATATTTTTGGAAACATTTCAAGACTTTGAAAACTTATCATTATTTCAAGTCTAATTGAGTAGCATTGTGAGTATTCTATTTGTGACTACTATAAGTCTATTAGTCACCAATTTATGTTAATTAGTAACCATGTATGGAGAAGTGATTCAAAATATTTTGTTTGTTTGGCTCACCAGTTTATGTTAATTAATGATATTTCAACTCTTATCCACTATTCAATATTGTATTGTGGGTATTTTTCAATAATTAAAAGAAAACCAATATTCTTAATTGTGACCACTATAATCCTATTAGTCAACAGTCTATCTTAATTAATGACCTAGTATGCATAGTAATTTTAAATCTTTGGAAAACCAATATTTTCTTATAATGCATTTCAAGACTTTGAAAACATAACATTTCAAGTCTTATTCACTATTCAATGTTGTGTTGTGGGTATTCTTAATTAAGATATTAGCCATAAGCCTAAACCAATATTCTTAATTATGACCATCATAAGTCTATAGTCAGTAGTTTATTTTAATTAGTGACCTAGTATGCGATAAGTATTTTTAATTGTGACCACTATAAGCCATATATATAGTCACTATTTAGTATTCTTAATTGTGACCACTAGAAGCCATATAGTCACCATTTTAATTTATTTAGTTACCAACTGTGGAATTCTTTAGAAATTATAAGTAACTTAGGATCAAATATGGGTCAAAACAAAAATATTATTCAATTGTAATAAAGAAAAATTTCGAATTAGTGACCACTTGAAATGAGTCGAAACAAAAACTTATTATTGACTAACCGTTATAATCCTATTGGTCAGTATATTAATTCTATTAATGACCACTTAAAGCCTATTAGTCACCTTTTTAATTCACTGTAAGCAAGTTAAAATAATCTTGCAGGAGATGTGTATGTAAGAACCAAACTCCTTTGCAACATTGGAAACAGTATCAACATATTTCCCATGACCTTTTGCCGCTCTTGCTCTTCTGAATTTCACTTTTCGATCTCACCCTTCTTCTTTTCGTTGTAACCCAAGGAGGATAAAAAACAGTAGATCATCATCAGCAATATCTTCTGCCACAAAAACAAAAGACATCAGGAAACCTTAATAAAGGGACCAGTTTAGGCCATAAAGTGACTACCATAACAAAATACATAATGTCATATTCAAAGATAATGTAACAAACTTATGCAGTTTGCACAACCAAAAAAAATCAACATATAAATAGTATTAGAAGTAAACATATCAACACATCTCTAACAAACAATACTAGAAAATGAACACAATTAATAAAATTGTCTTATCAGTGCATTCTTCAACAATTGAATCAACTACTTGTAGTTGATTATGCACAATTGAATCTACTGGTTCATTTTCATTACGTACTGCATCCGTCAATAAAAATTCTTCAGAACCTTCATACATTTCATGATCCATACTACAAAAAAAAATGAAATCAACGAATTGAATTCGAAAATATCTTAATCAAAATTAAATTAGAAAATCGAACAAATGTGATTGCTAAATTTTGAAATCTAAAATACTTCAAAACAACAAATAATTCAAATAATTCGCAAGTACCTTAATCTAACAAATCTAACAATATAAATCAATTTCATTGCAATCAATAATTACAAATTGAACAACAACAAAGTGTATACCAAATTGAACATAATATATACCTTAATCGACCTGAAAATTAAAGCAGCTAATGTAAAGAAATTGAATTCAAAAGTACATGCAACAGATGTGAAAATCGTTGTGTTGATTACTCACTGTGTTGGTCGATAGTTGACTGCGAAAAAAATTTAGAATATCACCGCCATTTTTTGATTTCATAACAGAGAGAATTTGAAGAATTAATTCTAGTTTCTCGACATAAAAAATGAGCACTAATCAATACCGTCTTTGATTTCAGAAGAGAGAGAATGTGATGAATTAAATCTGATTTTTCGACACAATAAATGAAGAATGATTTTGGACCCTGAATTTGAGAACTTAAATAGGCTGACGTGGAAGTTTTTTTAGAGGAAATAGGTTGTGATTTGGAGTTGGGCTGGAAAGAATTGTGGGCTTGGGATGCCTAATTATATTGATATAATTAGGCAGTCCAAACTCACTTTTTGCTTCCTCCATTTATGGCTTTCAAGGAAGACAATTTCGCACTCTTTGCTGCTCCCAATTTAGGTAAGTTGCCCTAAAGTTACTTTTTTTTTTTGTTTCAATTACTCAACTTTTTCAATGCTATATGTTAGGGTTAGGGTTTATTAATCGTTTTTGCATTGTTTTGCTCAAGTGAGTTAAATCCAAGTTAATAGAAGAGAGTAAAAGAAAGTGAAACTTGATATTTGCAATTTGATCAATTCCGAGACGCAAATAACAACCAAAAATAATGATAACCCTAGGTATTAAGTTTTTAACTCAAAGTACTAAGTTTTTAACCCCAACTAATTAAAACATAGTTTGAGAGTGGTCATAGCACTCTAAGGGTGAAAAAAAACTTAGAATCCCCAATTAATAAAAAATATTAAAACTTAGGGCTCGTATTTATGCTTTAACTCCAAGTACTTTAAAACTACATCTAATAGTGATGTATTTTGATAAATTAAATCTCACAAAATCTGTATATGAACCTAGGTGCATGAAGTTCTTTGTGCTCCTATTACCCCACGACAGTGTTTCGTGTTGTTGTTAGGATTGGAAATCCTATAATTAATTTTTCAAAAAGAGATA
The DNA here is from genome assembly GCF_026745355.1 of Beta vulgaris subsp. vulgaris. Taxonomy (NCBI): domain Eukaryota; kingdom Viridiplantae; phylum Streptophyta; class Magnoliopsida; order Caryophyllales; family Amaranthaceae; genus Beta; species Beta vulgaris. The sequence goes on from NC_079209.1 coordinate 28,359,089, forward strand.
CATGCTCCCAAAACGCTTGCTATACAAATCTTGCAAAGTTTCCTTTTTAGGAAAAAACAATTATATTATTAAGATATTCATTTTGATTTATATCATGAAACTTTCTAGGCCTTGATAATTTCCAGTAATTCGAGAAGCTTCTTGAAGATGGAATCATTTGAGGTTGATGATTTCATTTATTGTTTTTTCTAAAAAAAAAAAAAGAGCAATATTGTTTTCTTATTGATGCTACGAAAAATTACATCAGTAACCTCGTATGATACCATCTCCGACAAGCTTCTGTTTACTTGAAATTATCAAGGATTATTGTGTACGGTGAGGTTTTTAGAGGAAATGTGGATGAGAATGGACAAGAGATAACCTTTTGGACATAAGGTGGAGGCAAATCAAAGAGAAAAAAATTAAAATAAAGTCTTTATAAGGGTATTTAAGTCTTTATACTCCTTTTTCTTTAGTCTTGTAAGAGTATTAGTCTTTATACTCCTTTTTTTTCTTCTGACAATGGGGGAAACAAACTACAAGAAAGAGAACAAAAAAGACAAAACTAGAAAACAAACTCAAATAGTGAATCGCAAACAAGTCTGAGCACAAAGTTTGGCCATGTCATGTGCTTTACGAACTTGTTTGACGATTTACTTTGAGGAGAGAACACCAATGTATGTTAGCCAAATCCAAAGTCTGATGAAGAGTCCAGTAAATGAAGCAAGTAGTAGTAGAAATTGACTATAGAGAGGAGAGGAGAGGAGATGAGATTAGCACAATATGTTGATGAATCCAGATTAGAGCATTTAGAAGCGCTTGAGCTTCTGCATGGAGGGCTGAAGGAGTGAGGCCATACACAGACCACCTCCTTGCAAAGTAGTATTGTCTAGCTCATCAACCAGCCACAATATGCGTTATAAAAGAACCATTTTCCATATGGACTTTGTCATTATAAAAGAGCCAACTACAAGTATGCGTTAGTAGCAATGCATTTCTACAGTAAGAGATTTAGATGCCTTAGATGCTTCAAGTACCTTCAAACTCCACATTCTCCTTATATTTTTCACATACATTAGTGATTAGACGAAAAGGCACTGTGTTGGCTACATCATTCCTAGTATGAAGCCTCAATATTCTCCAAAGACATATCATATCTCAGTACCATCCAGGTTCATGTACAAATTTGACAACGTTTTCATCACCTATATTACAAACTGGTGCAAGTGCCTTTCTTTATCACGACCTAGATCAGACAACAGATTCATACACATGCCAGATATTGGTAAAATGGCTCATTAGAGGGTAATATCTTTATCACAACCTTAATAAAGCAATAGTTGATCACACATAAGATCATCGTTTTCTTGACTTGGCACGCCGATAGAAGAGCCACAAACCCCACACAAAAACGACGATTAACTGTAGGAATGCCAAAACCTTCAAATCTGCATCAGTACAAAGAGTTACAAACTAAAGTAAAAACTAAAGGAAAATTGGACAGGATTAATCCCACATTTGGCTGACGCGCATAAGCATAGCCATATGATAAGTTGAAGGCGGGCGATTGCCAAAATAATACCACCTTTGAATTATTCTGGAATAATCCTACTTTTGCTTACTAAATCGAGTCTTTGGTCCCACGAACCTGTAACTTGGCAAACCGGTAACTCCAAGTTAGTTTTCCCTCCTAGACCTCTCCCCAGCCACAGGACCACGCACCAGCCACTAGGCCCCTCCCCAGCCACCAGGCCCCCACCCCCTCTTTCTCCCCGTCGCCGCTTCTCTCTTCCTCTTGTCTCTCTCCTCGAGATGGCATTGGAACTCCAATGGCACACCGCAGTCGTGAAGAGCAAAGAGTGGCCCGCAGCTATTGGAGTGCGTCTCTCTTTGCGAATTTCAAGGTAGTGCGAATGATGGAGATGGAGGTGCGCATGGTGGAGATGATGGTGGGACAGTGCGAATGGGAGGGGGTGGGGGCTGTGAATGGTGAGATGATGGTGGTGAGATGGTGCGAATGGGATGGGGTGGCGGGAGGGGAAGGGGTGGGGAGTGGGGGTGGGGTGGGGTGGGGCAGGGCGGGGCGGGGCGGGGCGGGGCGGGGCGGGGCGGGGCGGGGCGGGGCGGGCGGGGCAGGACGGGACGGGGCGGGGCGGGCGGGGCGGGGCGGGGCGGGGCGGGGCGGGGGCGGGGCGGGCGGGCGGGGCGGGGCGGGGCGGGGCGGGGCGGGGCGGGGCGAGGTGGGCGGCAGTTAACGGTGACTATGTTCTTGGGACCAAAAACTCAATTTAGTAAGCAAAGGTAAGATTATTCCAGAATATTCTAAAGGTCGAGTTATTTTTGACAGATCGACCAAAACTGGGATTATTCCTGTCCAATTTATTAGGAATTTTGGGAACTGAAATATCTTGAAAAACCTTTTGGATTCTGAATCATGTCCAATCTTCCATTTGATGTGGTTTCTTTTTCCTGAACAGTATTAGAAGTCCGGTGTAATTCAGTATTGTATTCGATACTACCTCCCATGATACATGTATTGGGGCAATGAACCACACCTTCAAATTCATCACTCCCATCACAGCAATCTACACATAAGAAACTAAAAGCTAAAGCACCGGAAGATTAATAGTAACTTGTAATATGATACAGATGTGAGCATTGAGGTACATCAGAAGGCTGAAGAGCTTCCACACTGAATACATTAGTTGCGACACTGCAAGCAAACAGTAAAACATTATCACCTCATCAATTTGCTTACCACAAATATGGTCATTGACGCGAGATGAAAACAAAAAGCTTGGCTGACTTCCAAAATTCCTACAATAGAACTTACCCTCAGGACATGCCGAGGTACCTGTATGAAAAGAAGAAAATTCAATAGGCAATCTAGAAGCATAAGGTACATAGAGAGTCAGAAATAACACATTTGAGTTCCTGTGTTTGCAACAAGATGCTCTCACATGTGATTATTTTTTGACGCTGGGGGTATTTTTATATGTTGTATAAATCCTCAACATCTTGTCACAAGAGGACAGCCTACAATAAAAGTGCACCTTAACTAGATTCAGTGCCGGTTTTGAAGGATTTTCAAATGCAGGAGATCACATTAGAGAAAATAATTGATCACTTGTCCAACTAGAATGACATATAATGGAACTCCAAATCACAATATGATAATCGAAAAATTAATTGGTCTAACTTCGAAATAAAAAATAAGGTTTACTTCATGTTTTATCTCTAATTCAGATTGCCTTTTGATGCTATCCACTCTGTGCCTTATAAGTTAGCTTGTGCGATATGCAACAGATGTATCAATTAAGTACGGAAATCAACATAGCAGTAAACATACATGCCACTATAGACTACTAAACATTTAGGATAGTTTTCTTCCCTTTTTCTCGGCCGTTGGAAATCTAGCATTGATCAACAGCACATCAGCATGTCAAGCAGACAAATCAACTGCTAAGGGTGTGTTTTGGTTGGATGGAAATCATTTCCAATGGAAAGTGGTTTACCATGAAACCATTTTCCACAGCAAAACACAATTCTAGATCAATTTTCCCTTGTTTGGTTGCAAGGAAAGTGACATTCCTTTAGAGTGAGGGAAAGTATGGCTTCCCTTGCCTCACTAAGGAAAGTAATTTTTCACTCTTAGAAATGGAAGTTCAACCCATAATTTTCGCTCCTTAATCCGGTCCAAACCAAGCAGGGGAAAGTGAGGAAAATAGTTTTCTTAGAAAACACTTCCTCTCAACTAAACACACCCTAAAAATGGTGTCTATGGGGTTACCGATAAAAAATTAATAGGGTTGTAATGAGATTATTATTACTGCATCAATGGGTTACGATAAAGCTTTAGAGGTTCTGAGGACATCATAATGGGCGTGAAACCTCTACAAACAGTAAAACATATCTCCTTGTATAAAATATTTAAAAAGCCCAACAAAATCTCCACTGAGCTTTCTCAAAATGACGTTCAATATTATGAAGTCAAGATACCAGAAATCAAGATCAATTGGAGTCCCTTTTTCCTTGCTTCCAAACTCCAATTATACCTTAAAATCCTTTCAGCAGTAACATACGTACAGTGGCTTTCATAAGTACTTAGATAAAGCATCCGGTTTTGGAAAAGGAAACTAATAGTACTTACTACTTAATAATTCAATTCTGTCATAATTTTGCGATTTAGTAATACTCTCTCCCTCCCATAATATAGTGTTTATTTATCTCTTGAGGTCAAATTTTAAAATCTTTGTGGGATCTTTTTAGATTCGCCTCAATGTGTACTTTCACCATATCAAATTTTTATAATATTTATTAATAAGAAATTGAAAATTTTGATGGTCAAATATTTATCTTGAAAAACGTGTAAAAAGAAACCAACATCATATTAATGGGAGGGAGGGAGTATTAGTTTACAAATATGTCCAAAGATCTGAAAATTTCTAATTGCATTGATCCAATTCATCATGCTTCCTCCAATTTCTTCCTTCAGTCTCCTCTAAAGAAGGCTAGGTTCAATTTTTACATAAACTTACATCCCATTACTCTTAAGCTCCGTTTGGTAGGGCGTAAAACATTTTCAGTGTAAAATGATTTTCATGGAAAACAATTTACAATGGAAAACACAATTCCAAATTTAGTTTTCCGTTGTTTGGTTCGATGTAAGAAAAATGATGAAATGAAAGGAAAATGAAAGGGAAAGTGAGGAGGTAGTGAGAGAAGAGTACATAAGGAAAATAGTTTTCCCTTTATTTTGAAAGGAAAATGGTTTTCCATAATTGGGAGAGTAATTTTACCCCAACAGAAAATGATTTTACACTCTTTTGTCAACCCAACAATGTAAAACTGAAAATAAAGAAAAACAGTTTTCCGGGAAAACGTTTTACGCCCTACCAAACGGAGCCTTAATAGTGAGCCTTAATAGTGAAAGATGAAGCAAATAATATTTTTAATATTACACTCAGAAATCTTACAAAAAATTCTTCAAACTAATACATAGGCTGTAGTTAAAAATGAAATACAAAAAAAAAAAGAGCAAAGGGTAAAAGAGTTAGGAGGTAGAGAGTACCAGGCTCATCAGTGCCGTCAACGCAATCACAGAAGTCGTCGTTGAGACGGTGTTTGGTAAAGGAATTGGAACCATCCTTGCATTGGATCACCTCTGAATCGAAGTATTTGGCGTCTGCCATCTCAAAATAGACAATATATGAATGACGCATAAATTTGGGGGAAACGAGTAAATTTGAAGTTTGAGAGAGAGAGAGAGGAGTAGTACCGAGGGGATGAATTCCGCGAAGTGCAGGAGATGAAGATGAAGCGGAGATTACGATGAAGAAGAAGCAGAGGGAGCGCAGACATAGATTACGTGGTTTCTCCATTCACATCTGCGAGAAATTCGTTTTTAGATTAGGGGAAAGTGGAATTGAAATTTGAGTCATTTTTGGACAGACGGTATCACGTTAGTGTTAACTTGAGACCGACGTCATGCTAACATCATATACGTGCATCAAATTAGTAGTAGAATTAGTTAAGTGTTTGCACATATTAGTCATGTTAGCCTTAAATTACTTCTGGATGAATTAGTTAAGTGATGAAGTATATTAGTTAAGCGCTAGAGTATATTAGTTAAGCGTTGGAGTATATTAGTTATATCATATATTCCAGATTATAATGCAATTTATTGACCATAACTTTAGTATCACACAAACATTCTCTCTTTCTTCTCTAATCCATCGATACGCCCTAAAACCTGTATTGTTTTCCTCCTCTATTCTCTGCATAAAACCTCCATTGGATGTTCAATTTGGATGTAAGTAAAATACTTGAGCACAAGTTTGCAATGACAAGTAAAAGAAGAGTTCGACATATATTCATCACAAAGGGTAATATATAGTGCCCATTGCTAGATAATAACTTGCACTTGCAAAAACTTTGAAGAAACAGAGCAGGTCACTTTTGGTACCGAAAACTTAACTTTTGCATTTGAAAGTTTAACTTTTTATTAGAAAAACATAACTTATACCTAAATGTTATTAGTTATTAATTTATCTGTAATAGTTAAATAATATGAAGTAATAATTATGCTGCTAGGATTGTTGTATTTTCATGCCTTGAGAATCATGCACATGTGTTCAATCACAAAAATACTACATAAGTATATGTGCAAAAGGTGGACTAGATATGTAAAGAGGAACGCAAATTAGATCCTGTGAAAGGGAGTAGGATGAGAATCCTGCACCTTCCCTAAAATGACGTTGTTTTATGTTTAGGGGGGCCAAAAATTTGGTTAGCTTTTGGTTGGCTTTTTGAAAGTGGGCTAGCTCTCCCATTTCAAGTTTTTGTACTTTGTTGCTTACATCATTCACTCTCTTTCTCTCTCATTTATCTTTCTCTTTAATAGTCAAATTAGTGCATCGACAAGCGTGAAATACAAAGTATAACGAGTAAAAAGAGACGAATGAAGTACATCTTTGAAAACAAAGTCAAATTTTCCTTAAAGGGAATTTGAAAATTATCATATAATAAAACGTCATGCGGCATCTACATCAATAATAATCCTTATATAAAAGATAATCTAAACATTAATTAGCCGAATTTGTGAGGCTCGACACAGTTGAGATAGTAGCACCGAATTCTCTTTCACCATAGAGTCAACTTGAAAATTTTCATCCAATTTACTAATATAAATGATTTGAAACCACTTCTTTAATATGGTAATATTTCAACCACAAACAAAATTCGATAACTCGGCATCTAGAATTTTAAGGATTTTAAATCATAATAATACAAACTTTGGCCGCTTCTCCTACAATATTACAAACTTTCGATTATTAATGAATATATCAAACTTTTTTTAAAATTTCTCCTAGTAAGTCATTATCGGTTCTTAACTTATTGTAGGAGGTCACTAGCTGACGTTACAATAACCATCACATGTGTCATGATTTCATTGATTGGTCCTTTCACTCACTACTCCAAAGAAGGCCAAGGAGACCATATATAGGAGACCGGTTGAGGTTACTAACCCATTTCTTAAATATAGGAGACCGTTAATTATCCAAAACCAGTCTCTTACGTTTAACTATTTGACTTATTGAAATTGTTGTTGTGAAATAGGAGTCTGTTTATAAATAAAATCGGTTTCCTTGACATATTTTAATTTTTTAATTCAATTTTTTTTTCAACATAATAGTATACTATACGTATATATTTCTTCTTGTTGTGAGATAGGAGAGTACTTCTAATTGAAATTGGTTTAATTCCTGCAATAATTTAATTTTAAATTTAATATATTTTCAACGTAATACTATATGTGCTATATATTCTTATTTTAAATTTTAAATTTTTTTTCCTTCTTTTATAAATACCATAAAAAAATGGCTTGCTAAATAACGCCCTAAAATTTCATAGTAACCCCCTAAATACATATTTTTATGTCGTATTTTATACTTTTCTATTTCTTCTCCTTCTTCCTTTCTTTTCCTTCACCTCTGCTTCCCCTTTCCCTTCTTTCAGCACCACATTAAATTTCACCATTGAATTAGAGCCCCCACCACCACCAATTTTCAGGCGACACCATCTTCTCCAGCGAGCTTGAACAACCCACAGTTTGACCGGCGACACCCCATCAATTTATTTTAAAAAAAAAAATTATGGTGAAGTGTCCACCATGGACGCCCCACCACTAGGGATGGGCATGGGTCCAGGACCCTACCCAGACCCTGTTGGACCCGACCCTAATTTAAGGGTCTGGGTCCAACTTTTTCAGACCCTAAGGGTCCGGGTCCGGGTCCGGGTCTGGGTCCAAGTAAATTTTTTAGGGTCCGGGTCTTAAAGTTTTGGACCCAGACCCGACCCTTAGACCCTAAACTTATGTAATATATTTAACTATTTTTTTGAAAAAACAAACTGATTTTCTAAAAGACTAAAACCGGAACTAAAACACCATTCTAAACTCTTATGTAAGTTGTGTTATTTCGTTTTTTTTCATATGTTTGTATTTTTGTTTCGTTTTTTTTTTCAGTTTATATGTTTGTGAATTGTGTTTTTCGTTTTTTTTTTTCAGTTTAAGTTTGTGTTTGTGTTTGTTTTTTTTTTTAATTTATATGGCTGTGTTTGTTTCATGCGATTTTTGGTGTTTGTTTCATGCGAATTTTAGATGATTATTGATATTAATAATGCTGAAAATTTAGCAAAATAAAAAATTTAGACCTGGACCCTCCAGACCCTCTAGACCCTCCAGACCCTAAGGGTCCGGGTCAGGGTCCAATTTTTTCAGACCCTTAGGGTCCGGGTCCGGGTCTGGGTCTGCAAAAATATTTAGGGTCCGGGTCTAGGGTCCAGCTGGACCCGACCCAGACCCTACCCTTGCCCATCCCTACCCACCACAGACACATGCGTCAATGGTGGACGCCCCACCACAGGTGCAGGCGCCTACCATGGACGCATGTGCTTGTGGTGGTGCATCCATGGTGGACGCCTCACCATAATTTTTTTTTTCAAAAAAGTCGATCTTTTTTCTCATAAACTCAGATATGAATTTCATTTTTGTGGGATTTGTTTTGTTGATGTAATCACTAGTAGAAAAAGGACGATTTGCGTCGCATGAAAGGCAAAACGACGCAAAAACATAATTTGCGTCGCATGCTATGAAGAGTGCGACGCAAAACATCGTTGCATAAGCACTAGATACGAACTATATGCGTCGTACACTATTGATGTGCGACGCATATAGGTCATTTGTGTCAGACCCTTAGGCCCATCCGATGCACATCGCTTCATCCAGTTACAAAATTTGAAGCCCTATCTACGTCGTACTTAACTAATGTGCGTTGCAAAAGGCTAATTTGCGTCGGATCCCTTGGCCCATCTAGCGCAGATCAACCCAAAAGCCCACTCACCTTTTCAATTCCTCTCGTGTCTCTCTCACCCCCTGAAACACTAAAAGCAACAAATCTGCCGCGCCTCTCTCTCTCACTCTCAAACCCCCCTTCTCTCTCTCTCACCCTCAAACCCTAAAAGCATCAATACTGCCGCGCCCCTCTCTCTCTCTCAAACCCTAAAAGCAACAAAACGGTCGCGCCGCTCTTGTACTATGAACAACGAACAACGAACAACAAACAACAATTTCGTGGTGTTTCGCCATTCTCAATGAATCCTTCAATGGCGGTTTTTGAAATCTAGTCAACATCAAGGTACGCTCCCTCTTTTTTTTTTTTTCTCGTTTTTTAGTTTTTTCAAAATCTAATCCATCAAAATACGATTTCTTCATTACTACAATTGTATTTCCTTGTCTTTTAGTTTATTTTTTCTCGTTTTTTTAGGGCACACTTTTAATTTGATTCGATTCGTTGGTTTTGATTTTGTGGTTTGTATTTCAGGATCTGATGCATTTGCCGGTTTTGATTTTGTGATGGATTATTCGTCGGTTTTGATTTTGATTTCGTTCTTTCATCTCACTCCTAGATCTGGTGAGTGTGCATTTTTTTTGGCCTTTATTTGAGTTTTTATGATGTTGGTTTGCTTCGATTTTTTTTGTCTTAATTTGGTTTTTTTTACAGATTTTGTATCTGTTTATTCTGGGTTTTTTCAGTTTTTTTCAGTTCACTCCCAGATCTTGCATTGATACTTTGATGTACAGAAGTACCTGAAACTAAAATGAAGGAGAATTCTTCATCAAATGCCGAAGCTAATGACGTAAGGGATCAACTATAGAGATGATGTTTGATTATTTAATTTTAATTTAAGCAAATATGTATACATTTGTAATTGAAGCAATAAATGGGACGAATATAATTGTTGTGGAGTTGTATAATCTGGTTGGATGGTTAATGTTTGATTTTTTTTTTAATAAAAGTTGCCCATTTTGCATCGCACCTAGCAAGCCATGCGACGCAGATTCCCTTTAACTTTTAATAAAAAATTCCTAATTTGCGTCGCACATAGTTGTAAATGCGACGCAAATGGCTGATTTGCGTCGCCCGTATACAATGTGCGACACAAATAACTAAAAGATCTGCGTCGTTTTCGCATACGACGCAGATCATTTATAGGTCAACTGCGTCGAAACCTGTGTCGTCAGACCCAAGTCCGACGCAAATAGGGGTCCTAGGTCCGACACAAATCGACCTTTTTGTACTAGTGAGTTTTCGTTTTGTGGGATTAAGTATAATCTTGGCTAAAATTGTGGAGGAGAGTATAAGAATATATTGTGATTTATGAGTAATTTATACTGTGACTCTATAAGTATCTGAGTAATTGGGTGAGTTTTTTTTTTCCTCAATTTTTTATAAACTGGACTTCACAGGTTATTATAAAAATCTGAGTATGGAATTAGGATGTTTCTTACTGCTCAATGAAGTGGTGGAGTGGTGGTGGTGGAAGAACGAAAATGTAAAGGGACGGTAAGGAAGGAGGAAGGAAGAGGGAGAAGAAATAAGAAAGTATAAAATACGGTATAAAAATACGTATTAGGGCGTTAGTAAAATATTTTAGGGCGTCAAATAGCAAAAACCCCATCCTCCAGTAACTCATGGATGAGTGACCCCGACTACATTCCCGAAACCCCATCCTCCAGTAGCGATGACAGTGGATACGCATATGATCCATATAACATTCTTTAGGAGGAATTAGCATAGTGATGATGTGGAAGGAAGTGGGGTAGCCTTAGTTTTTATTGTATGTGTAAAAGAATTGTCAGGATGAGATGATTGACTCTGGGCAATGGAACTATTGTATTGTATTTTGAAGTTAAGATTTTCAAGTTATAATATATTTTGAATGATCTGTGATATGAATATATGTGCTTATACGTGTAAAGTGGGGAAAATTTCAATCCTTTTTGGGAATAAGTGTTAGTAGCTTATATGTAATAATTTGGAAATTTTGGGGACTACTAAGAATATTCAGTTATCATTTTATAGGTTATGGCACATATCAACGTGACCAATGAGATCCAGCAGAATGTGGAAAACAATGAACCACAGGAACAGCTGGAAAATTCTCAAGCCGAACAGATACGTCAGCTAAGGGAAATGAATACCCGATTGCTGGCAATCCTGGAAAAGCAGGAGCAAAATAGGGATAATGAAGAAGGGAAGTTCTATAAGACGCTTGCTGCTCATAAGCCACGGGGCTATGACGGCGAAGCGGATCCGGTAAAATTTGAAGACTGGATTGCATATATGGAAAAGCTGCTGGATGTGATAAACTGTCCAGAGAACTTGAAGGTAAAGCTGGCATCCTTTTACCTGGAAGGGCCTGCGGATATGTGGTGGGGTACAGTTAAGAAAACCTCCACCCAAGCCATTTCCACCTGGGAAATGTTCGTGGAAAAGTTGAGGAATAAGTTCTTTCCTCCAGCATTGAGAAGGAAAAAAGAGAATGAATTCTTGTTCTTGAGGCAAGGGCAGATGACGGTAGTAGAATATGCTGCCAAATTTATGGAACTCGCGCGGTTCGCTCCAGACTTTACAAACAGCACCAGGTATCTTCTCTAGGTGCAAGTGTGCAACGTGGTTTAGAAGTTCATATTTTCTCAATCTCGCTAAGCCTAAAGCGAAACCTCCAATCCTCCATCACCAAAACCTAAAATGAAACCAGTAAACCACTTCTTTCGATAATCGAAATTCTACTAACTCCATTAGCGAATTCTTCTTTCTCGTCAAAATTCCACCTAATTACCCTCAAATTCAATCCAGGCCAATTTGCAATTGAGAAATTTGAATTCGTCGTTCCCAATTGTCAACTCCTTCACCGGTGACAACCACATTTTTCTAGTTCTTCCGCTTGCTTAAACACCGACGGTCGTCGCGCTTCCCTATCTTAGGTTTTTTTTTATTCTCTTTTGAATACACTGTTCCATTGTAGTGTAAACTAAAAATTGAATTTTGTTGTAGTTTTAGGTTTTTTTTTGTGTGGATTATTTAGGTTTGTTTAGTATATTCTTATGATGAATTTTAATTTTCCTGTTGTTTTCTTCCTACTCTTATAGCAAGAAGTTAATCCTCTTTAGTGATTGCTTGTGAATTTATGATGTCGCAATGGATGAGCCGCCACATATTGGAGTAATGATTTTGCGGATGTCCTGTGATGTTATTGATGGTTTGATTTAGCAAGAACTCTATTTCGGAGAATACTGATTCTTTTATTAGTGTTGTATCAATAGTCGATTTACTTGCTTATTGGATAAAACCATGCATTTTTTTTTCTGGTAGGAGGGGTTAAGATTGTCGTAAGGTGTATGCTCTTAATCAGTTATTATAACCATGTATGTGAATGAAAATACTGAAAAAATTGAATATATTTTTGAACTATGATTTGCTTGATTTACTATTCATTGAATCTTAGGTATATAATTGACATGTGAATGGATTAATTGATTGATTTTTGTGGGTTCTTTAATAAGGAAGGAAAGGTAATAGTGACCTAATGTACATAAGCTTTGAATTCAATCTGCCGAGTATACCTGTATTAGTTGTCATTTAATTTGATTCATTAGATTTCGTTGAAGTTCAAGTATTTATAGCAAGAATTTATTCTTCTTTAGTAATTGCTTGTGAATCTATGATGTCGAAATCGAATGAGTTGTCGTCTTGGTGTAATGATTTTGTTGATGTCTTGTGGTGTTATGGAGGGATTTGTATCTTTGGGTTTGATATATAATTTTGAGTCTCAATGCTAATTCTATGGGGTTTGTGTTTGATTCTTTGAGATATTAACATTGGTTTTCGGCTGAATTTCATGAGCGAGATAAAATTTTGGCCAATTTCTACCACTTTGAACCTCATAAATTGCGGTGGACTAATTGAAAGCTTTCGTGGTTTTGTAATGATCTTGTTAATAGTAATGCTTGCTGCTATACTATTTTGATACTGGTTGTAGTGAGTTTGGTTGGGTTATTATTTCGTTGCATATACCCCTAATTGGTATCATTTATTGCAAGATCTCTCTCCAGATTGCTTAACATGTTAATTTTGGTGATCTTACAACTTGCTTTTGAAGTCTTTTGTAAGTATTGTTAGTATAATCTAATATCTATCATCATGAGTGAGTTTGGATTTGTTTTCTGCGTGCTAGTGTTTAGTTAACACATGGTTGGTAATGTTTGTTGCTATTCTAGCTCCTGTAACATGAAACAAGCTTTTCATTGTTTGTATATGTCCTGCAGTAGTAGAGGAGGCATGTCATGCCCTAATTTATGAATTGGCTTTAGCCTAAGTAGTCCATTCTTCATGGTCTAGTCATTTGTTTTCTTTATCTTGTTTATCTGTAGGACTTAAGGTAGAGGATGCCACAAGTATTTTGGGAATATGAAACAGAACAATTTAAATATCCATGAATATTGAAGCTTCAACTCTTTTCCACTATGCATTCCTTTCTTACTTCCCTAGAACCAGGGCGTGAAGGGATCTCTTTCATAGATCAGATTGTCTTGTTGTGCAGTTTTTGGCTTTCTGAATGAAGTAATATTTGAACCTTGGATGATTCAACCAAGTAAGTTCAAAATAACTCGTGAATTTTGTTAGCTCTCTTTCTTATAAACTATGCTAGTTTGATTTAATGGTCATATTGGACAAACATCTGCATTACATTAATACCCTCTGTTAATTGTGCCCCTCACTTTTTTTTCTTGGAGTTGATGTTTAAAACAATGGTATGATGTCATCTTCCTTGTACTTTTAACTAACATATTTCAGTGAACAATTTCTTTTTGGTATTTGGTGATCATTCTCTTGTTTGTGTCATATTTGTTAGTCTCAGTTTCCGTTTGATTCTGGCAATTGCTATTTACTAGCTTACAATGTCGTTTAAGGGAATAGTTGAAATCGTTTGGTATTGGATCTATGCTTAGGAGTGGTCTTGAGTATTGACAAGGTCATCAATTTTTAAATTCATGATCTTACATTGTATAGACTGGTGGTATTGAGGGAATCCTTGGTGCTTCTTTGACTAATTGCTAGCTGCTTGGATCTGTTTTGTGCATGCGTAGCTCTGTCTTGCTTAACATGGATTTGGCTCTCATGGTGCAATATGATATTGATTGCTCCATAGGTAGTTTTTTTGTACAGGTTCATAAAAACTTGGGAACCTTCTCTTATTTAATGTCACAAATTTTCTTGTTCAAGAGAAGATAGTATGATGTTGTGCATGTCAAAAGAAAAGAACTTTTTCACATTTCCAAGGGTATCTGAGGAGATAAGATGATGGAGATTGAAGATGACTGTCAAGTTTGAATTGTACTTATTACTTAATTATTTGTTTTGGTAGATAGCATTTTAGATCATAGAAACTTTATTTTTAAGACATGTTTAGTTTTTGGTTATAAATTAAATTTGTAGCAATATGTTTTTGACATGATGAATAAAGCAGGATGAGAGCCAAATCCTATAGAACTTTTTCCTTCCCTTTTTTGTAGTTGTGACTTTTATATAAATTTTTTAAAACAAAAAAAGAACTTTTTCCTTCCCCTCCTGCTTCGCCTCCACTCTCTTTTTCCCTCCCCCACCCATGGCCCCTGCCATCTTTCTTCCTCACCCTCCCCTTTCCCATCGTAGACGACCCCTCTCCACTCTCCCACAAAAAAAAACCTTTAACAGTGCTACCACCCGAACCAACTACCACCGATACCATCAACAAGTTTGATATCTTCAACAACAACAAACTTATCACTAGCAGCCTTAACCACATTCTCTCTCAACAACGCACCACCACACCTCGTCACAAGATTAAGATCAGGATAAATCTCATCAGTGCCATCAATGGTGAGGTCAATACGAGGGTGACCATTGAGGACAAAGAGATGAATACCAAGCGAAGCAACTTGCTCTTGAGAGCGCTTAGAAGTCAAAATTTTGATGATATTTGCGAATTCTGACGATGATAGAAGCTCGTCGACTTGTGCGATGTCACATGTGGCGGTGATGTAGGTTCCTAGGTCGAGAACCACGCCGAGTTTTGTGGTGGTGTGGCAGTTGAAGGTGGAAAAATGAGTGAAAGGGAGGAAAGAGAAAGTGGCGGGAGCTATTGGAGAGAGAAAATGGAAGCAGGTGTGAGCAGTTCCAACGGAGGAGGTGAAGGAGGAGACACTAGTGGAAAAAAGGTTAAATGACACAATGAAACTAATCCGGGTTCTCAAAAAACAGGATCAGTTTTGTATTAACTGATTCGGTTATTAGGAGAACCGGGTCAATTTTTTATTACTTGATCCGGTTCGTCGCAATCGGATCCATTAATAAACAAAATGGCAAGCTGAAAATGGTAGGCCCAACACATTCAACACATAAAAATACAAACTTTCATATCCCAGCAGAAATTTGACGCAGATGTATGCGATTGCTGCGACTTTTTCACTGGACCAAATATGCTCAAATTTTAACACAATATAGATCTCTTTGTTAGCTTTCCAATGAACCAAGAAAATCTCAATTCTGACTTGTAACGGAGGCACACGAACAGATTTACCGAACTGGTAGCAGAACAGAACGCAGACGAAGGTGTGCGTGGGTGTAATATAGTAGTAGGCGGTGGTTGGGCAGCAGTCACACCACTTGATGTGATTCTTTATGTAAGATTCACTAGGTTAGGGCTCTTTTATGTAGCTTAGTGGCTTTTGATTATGAAAGTTTGTATTTTTATGTATTTTTATTTAGTAAGTAACTGGATATGGAGAACTCAGGCGTATTTCGGCTCACAGTTCAACTAGGGTTTTTGGATTCACTCCTGAAACAAGGTGGATTCTCTCCTGAAACAATAATTAACTCAAACTCAACTTAAATTATTATTATGGCCGAAAATCCTTTATATAGTACAAGATTTTCCTAAACCTATTATGACTAGTAAAGCTTAAAAGATAAATCTAATCTTATCTATCTTTATCTTAAGGATCAAGATAAATAATCATTCCTAATCACACGCCTATTACGACTCCTAATTAGACTTGGATAAGGAATTAGACTCCTAAGTATAATAGGATTCCTTAATCACTTAAACACTTAATTAAAATAATGCTAAAATTAAAAACCCTAATTTACATAAAATCCTAACAGAACTAGAATTCTATATAACGACTACCATTTCCTATCATGACCCACATCCATCCAATGGCTGAGGTCATCATTTCGATTTCGCTTCTTGCTTCATTGAACCTGAGAGGAAGATATCTCTCTATAACGGTCAAGCATCCTAGCACATAGGAATTCAGTTTCACACTTGAGAATTATTTTCCTCTCATCAAGGCTGGCCATCCCACTTAAGTAGTTTAAAAGACCCAAATTCCCACAAATATGGCTACCAGCTCCATAGCTAATACTTTCCAGTATAAAATCCAGTACATTAAATTTCTATATTTCCCCAAATTGCATAAAAACAAAATCCCAAATCAAATTAAAATTAACAACTGTTCCATCAGCATTTAAATAAGTACACATCCCTTTGTAAGACAAAGGTGTAAGCATACTTGTCTACTTGCCTGACGCTTTGCATATCCTAGCATCTTAGAAGAGCATGTAAATTCTCCATCACAATATGATCAGGCAATTTAATGACATGTATTATAAAGACACGCATATATCTCTAGCACGCATAGCTGAGAAAGCCATATACATAAGTTATAACCCGTTGTGTACCTATACTTAGAAAAACATGTAAGCATAATTTCCTACTTGCCTGACGCTTTGCATATGGTATTCAAGTCACAGCTAAATATCCTAGCATCTTAGGAAAACATGTAAATACTCTATCACAATATGATCAGGCCATGTCAACTATTTACTTTGACATGTATTTTAAAGACAGCCACATATCTCTAGCACGCATAGTTGAAAAAGGCATATACATAAGTTATAACCATTCTGTACGTGTAGTTCAAACCGTTGGTAGTCTGAGTGATCTAGAGCTATAAGCCTCCTCATATTTTATTTCAAATGTCAAAGTATTTATTACAAGAAAAAAAAAAAAACAAAAAAAACAAAATCCCACCAGTGTCTTTGAAAATATAGAAAAGAGGCTGGCACTGCATCAACCTGACACTTGTAACAAAGAGTCTTGAAAAAGCTCACCTGTCTCGCCTCTGATTTTGAAAGGACCAATCGTCTCTTTGGCTCCGGTGCATTTGATAAAGGATGACCTTTTTACCTTCCCAGTGAAACCAATCGACATAAGGCTGCAAAGATGTATTACAGTTATAAACGATAGACACAAAATACCTGATAATTGACATATCTATAATCTATCTACTTATCCATCTATATATATATAAAGAGAGAGAGCAGCAGCAGGCTACCGCGTACGGATCCACATCAGCATGTGGTGTCTTTCCTTTCAGGATACGGCGAATCATCCTCATATCGTCCCTCTATTGTCACTTCCTCATCATTGTATACTGTTATGGCTTAATTTTCAGGCTGACATTGACGCAACGACTTAAGGACTTTGACATTGTGACACAAGACCAGCCGCATTATGATAACGCAGAGACCGAGTCAATGAAGTCCAAACCACTTGTCCGAGAAAGATGGAGTTAAGTTAGAATGTGCTCTGCCAACAAGAATAAAGGGATTCAGTAGTTGCAAGAAGTAAGGAGGTTGTTACAGCCGAACGAGCCTTGAACAGAGGAGCTTTGAGATTCCGGCGAATGACCGTAGATGTAGATTTAGTAGGAAGCAGTAGTATTTATTATTTAAGTAAAGAAAAAGCCATACAAAAGATCACTTGATTTACAAGAGAAAAATACATAAGAAAAAGGCAATCACTATTCTCGTTTCAATACATTGTTTGCACTTAAATACGAAAACTTAGATTGTAACGATTGTTGTTCATCTTGGACGACCGTCATCGATAGTGGATTGGTGGAATCATCTCCACCCGCGGTTTTTACCCACCTTCATTGAGGTTTTCCGCGTCACCATTTTTTTGTGTCATTCCCTTGAAATCCCCCTTTGCATTCATTTATTCTGATCATATAAAAGTCTGGTTGTTGTGTTCCTAACTTCAATTCTATCGTTAAGTCAAATTTTAGCATAAACAATTTGGCGCGCACCGTGGGGCCACAACCAAATCAATTACTTTCTCTCAAACTCCATCAAAAGGTCTGAAGCAATGAATCTTGACGAGATGAAAAAGCACTATGATCAAATGAAGGAAGAGATGATAGAAATGAAAAAAGCTAATGAGCGTCTATCCTCCGACTTCTCCTCGTCCCAAGAGAAAATTCAAAAGCTGCAAGAGGAGTTAACTTCAACAAAGGCGTCCAAAGCTAAGCGTCGTGTCAGTATGGAGGAGATCCCTACCATGCAACCCTTCACTGACTTCGACAACGTCGACTCTGATGGCGACGAAGAGTTCGCAAATGATGGATCCTTGAACGATCCCGAGAAGATCCCTGAAACAGAAGACGAAGATCCTATGGCGAAGCGAATGGTCCTGATTGAAAATCAAAATCGACGCCTGATGAAGCTTATGTCCCAAGTCCCAACTTCCAGGGGCACCAACTCCCGATATTGTCGAGCATCCTGATGGCTATGCAATGTCGCCATTTGTGGAAAGGATTTCAAAGGCAGCACCCCCAAAGAAGCTCAATTTGCCTGTCCTCACCGTCACGTATGATGGTTCGACCGACCCTGGCGAGCATGTCACCCAATATAAGCAACGAATGTGGCAAACGTCTATCCCTTGGCACCTTGTGGAAGCCTGCATGTGCAAATCTTTCGGAGCTACGCTGACTGGCCCCGCTCTCAAATGGGTCGGCACTGGTGGAAAATACCCCATCTAATGCGGTCAAAATCCAGCTTACGGATGCGGTTTTGGTCCGCATCAGATGGACCTGCAGCTGCTAAAAAAAAACTAATGCGGTAAAAAACCGCATCAGTATGGTAACAATCTGATGCGATTTTCAAGAATGACCGCATCAGATTGTTTATTTTTTGAAAAATAATAAAAAAAGTTCATCAGCGAAATTCGTTTACATTTAACGAAAACATGAGGCCATTACAGACAACGAAAACATGGATCCATTACAGACAACGAAATGGGACCATTATAGACAACGAAAATAAAAAATAAAGTAAATGAAATTATACAAACGAAAAGAAACTAACTAAATGAAATTTATACAAACGAGGTTAGTGGATTTATTTTATACAAACGAAATTAAATGAAAAAAATTAATTAATTAATCAAATATGAATTTAAAGAATATAAACTAATTAACGAAAAAAAAAGAAATGAAAAATGAGATAAGATATGAAATTATACAAACGAAATTATACAAACGAAAAATGAAATTATACAAACGAAATAAACAAATTCAACTAAAAAACGAAAAAAATCGTGATGGGTGGGTGGTGGTCGGCGTTTTGAGAAGGTGAAGACTAGATCATGGCGCCGTTGAAGACTAGGACGCGGTTGTTTCCCTTCGTGGTTGGTGGCGTTGGTGGCGTTGGCGGACTGTCGTTAAGGTTTCGTGGCTTGGCGTTGTCGTTGGTGTTTGGCACCGTTGTCGTTGGCGGTGTTTGAGAACGACAGATGTATGGTGGTGGTGTTTGAGAACGAGTAAACAAAGTGATTGTGTTTGAGAACGAGGAAAGGAGAGAACGAGAGAGGAGAGAGGAGTGAAGGAAAGGAGTGAGAGGGCGTCGTGAATGAGGGAGAGGAGTGAGGAAGATTAGGGTTGAGTGAGGAGGAGGGGATTAGGGTTGAGTGGGGAGAGTTATGTGGGCTAGGGTTGTAAGGGAGGGAAATGGGTCGTGCATTTTTTTAAGAAAATCTGATGCGGTCCTAGGAACCGCATCAGATCCTTAAAAATCACATCCGTTGTTTTAATCTGTTGCGTTCCACAAGAGGACCGCATCAGATTTTCTTTTCATCTCTCCTTCCTATTTTTTAATTGATATTCTGATGCGGTTTTATAAAAACCGCATCTGTTACTAAGTGACAAATGAGGTTTTTTCCACTAGTGCGGGTCCCTCAAGCCAGGAAGCATCAACAACTTCTCCACCTTGGTTTATAGGTTCTACGATAAGTTCGAAGGCAGCCGCAGCTTGGACAAGCAGACTAGTTATCTATATGTTGTTGTGCAAGGAGCAAGAGAATCCGTCCACGATTATTATAATCGCTTTCACAAACAAATGATTAGTATTAAAGACCTTGACACTAAAACTGCTATCGAATGTTTCAGGAAGGGGTTGATTCTCTGGTCAAAGCTGTACAATCGCCTGACGAAATATCCATGCCAGACGTTCGAAGAAGTCAAGTCACGAGCATTGACGCAGATGCGTCTAGAGGAAGATGATGTTATCCTCAACACTATTTCTACCCGTCATACACGAGAGAGCTCTGGCGATAGCAAATCTTATGTCCCAAAGAAGAACAATTGGCGAAGCCATCCTTACAACCGTCCTGGTCAGGTACATAACGTTAATGATATTGGTGATAATGCAGGAACTAACGCAAAGACGGAACAACCATCCTATCCTGATCTCAAATCTTATGGATTCTCCGTTGACGTCAAAGGTGTGGTGAATGCTTTGACCAAGATCGGAGCGTTCGTGCGTTGGCCACATAAGAGTGATCGCCCAGACGCACATAAAGATCAACTAAAATGGTGCCAATTCCATCACGATCATGGTCACAAAATAGAAGAATGTATTGCGCTGCGACGTGAAACCACATTCATGCTCAACAAAGGCCACCTCCAAGACCTGCTGAGCGACAAAGGAAAACCATCCTTTGAACAAAATCCAGCCAAACCTATTCCGCCTGCGTCTCCAACGCATGTCAAGGTAATTAACGTGATTTTAGGTGGATCTGATGTATGTGGGCTAACATATTCTGTAGCCAAAATGCTAGCAACAGAGGAATCCCCCTCGTCCATTGTTCCTAAGTCTTGCAGGTCTGAAGAGGAGCGGAGAGTAGAGGCGATGTCAATCACCTTTGGCGATGATGATGTATGCGACGCGTAACACCACGACGGCTTGGTTATCTCTTTGACTGTCAGCAACTGCCTGCTGCGACGTGTGCTAGTCGATGGAGGTAGTTCAGCCAACATTATTATTTTTAAGAGCGCTCTCGAAGGTATGGGTTTATGTGACAAAAATATAAGTAAAAAGTCTACTGTCTTAGTTGCTTTCAGTGGAGAGGCCCAACATACTGTTGCAGAAATCACGCTACCAACCCTGGCCAAAAGCGTCAACTTGCCAACCAGGTTCAATGTGTAGACTGCCCGTCCGCCTTTAATATCATTCCCTCCATGGATTCACAAGATGAAGGCAGTCCCATCAACATATCATCAGACACTAAAGTTCCCCACCAAACGGGGATGTCCAAGAGATAAAAGGCGAACAAAACGCTGCCCGAGAATGCTACAACTCATCACCCAAGCTGCCAAAGGCATTAATATAGCAATTAACGGACGGATTAGCGCCCGACGCGCCCGACGAACAAGATATATACAAAGTGCTGCTTGATTCGACCTTTCCAAACCATGTCGTTCGAATAGGAGCGACTTTGTCGCAAGAAATGTGCGGCCAGGTAATTAAGTTTTTTGAAAACTAACAAAGACTGCTTTGCCTGGTCCCATGAAGACATGATGGGTATCAGTCCCGACGTCATCACGCATAAGCTCAACGTTGACACTGAACACAAGCCGGTCAAGCAGAAGCGACGAAAATTTGCACCATAGCGCAATCAAATGATTAACGACGAGATACAGAAACTAATTGATGCAGGTAAAGTGCGTGAAGTTAAATACCCTGATTGGCTAGCTAACGTCATGGTGGTAAGCAAGAAGAATGGCAAATGGAGGTTCTGCATTGACTTCACATACCTCAACAAGGCTTTTCCCAAGGATCCACTTCCCCTTCCGCATATAGACGCAATGGTTGACGCCACGATAGGACACGAGCTTTTGACGTTTATGGATGCATACTATGACTACAACCAAATCCTTATGCACCCTGATGATCAAGAAAAAAGAGCATTCATCACTGATAAAGGTATTTATTGTTACAAAGTTATGTCGTTTGGACTAAAAAATGCAGGTGCAACGTACCAGCGTTTGGTTAATTAAATGTTCAAGGACTAATTAGGCGATACTATGAAAGTGTACATCGATGATATGCTGGTGAAATCAAACACTACTACAAAAAAGGCCTAGGAAACCGGTTGAAAATAGCCTAGGAAACCGGACTATAACACATCTCCATCTCACAGGTGTCCTGGGTTAAGAGACCGGTTATAATGCCTGGTTTCTTTGTTTATTTGGGAGACCAGTTGACAAGTAAAACCAGTTTCTTAAGTAAGCCTATATATAATACATAAAGAGGTTAAGAGACCATTTAACATTCAAAACCAGTCTCCTTACCTTACGCTCTAAAACCAGTTATTTAGCACAACCTGTTTCTTAGGTTTTATACATATTTTTTAAAAAAATTAAAATGTTACAGTATGCATACATAATTATCTTGTAACTAATCCTGTATTTGTGGCTTCTTGTATATACGTTCTTTTTTTATAATAAAAATATATTTAAATAGCTACAACAATATTATTAAACAAAAATTTCTACTTGCTTTATTCATCTTGTAAATAAAAATTACTACATTTAAATTTATATCCGAAAACAATCTCCCAAAGCATTAATTTCTTCCAATAATGTTTAATATCTAATGCTATCTACTACAACTAAAATTCTAAATTAATATAATAATATGTACAATTCAAATTTAATTGTCGTCTTCAATCTCCAACGTCTTGTGTTTGGCTGTTTAAATATTTCACCCACATATCTCCTAGCTCGTCAATCATCTCTTGTAAATAAATGCTCAAAACCCCAAGAAAGTACTACAAAAAAAATCAGATAATTATAATTAGAACTAGGATACATATATTTTACAAGATTTTTCTACAAAAACTCATAAAAGACAAATCGTTTAAAACTAGGCATTGTGAAATCCAATTGCAACCAACCTAAATTTGCTTTCATTTCAATAACAAGCAAGTATGTTTTATTAATCAAGAAAAATTTCCGAAGCAAGCAATACAAGAAAAACACAGGACTTTTTAAGCAGCTTGGAGATCAGCTAACCAGGGAAGCAACTTTTCATGGACCAGAGCAGGTCTATCATCATGAGGGGAATGTCCGACACCATTGAGAACAAATAGTGTCACACTGTCACATTTGACTGGCTAGAAGGCAGAGACATGAAGTATTTTCCAACTGGACCATCAAGTGGGGTAAACGGATCTTGATCGCCCCACAAATCCGAAATTGATACTGAAATCTCTGGCATCAGCTTCACGTACTGGACTTGGTCCAAGTGGTCCAGTCACAATCGAAACGAATGCTTCCAACGCGCCTTCAGTCTCTACAGGTTCCTTAATGATCTGCATTCGTCACATGATACAAATAGTTATACCATTTTGGGGAAGAACTAGATTGGTAATTAGTCCATGAGGAAGGTGAGGGCTGGCAAACCAGCACTCCATTTGACTGAAAAGAAATTCTCCCAATGAAAAACATATCAATTTACTTTGTTTACACGGTTCTACACATATTGAAAAATCTACATTTTTCAACAAGGATAGTTGTAGAAGTATCCTCAAGAATAATATAATCCAGGCTTATTCTAGGCAAATCTACATTGCAACAACCATATGATGAAAAATCATAACTTCATGGGTACCTGAGAATTTTCTTTTTTCCCTTTTTGCCTTTATTGGTAGCACAACTACACAAGTAACATAACACTTTTTTAATAAGGGAATGTTAATTTTATTTTAGATTTAGAGTAAGGACGAAATCATGAGTGAGGGGGTTGTAATACCCTCCGTTTTGAAATGAATCATAAATTTCCCCTAATCTAAAGAAATGAGAATATATTAAGGGCCTAACTCCTTATCTTCTATTCCCACATTTAACAGTAAGTGCTTTTCATCCAATGAAGAAAAGTCAGGACGCCAGATATTATTTAACTAATATTTATTAGCTGGTAAAATTTTGAGAGTAGCTCCTGCATAAACTAATCTTTCGAAATTCTAAATTTTGTCTGCATAACTCTAAGTCTCTAACTTAGCATGTTATCCCTCCATCTATTTTGGATCTCTTCATCTTGGGCAAGCATCCTTTGGTTTTTATCTCTGCGCAACTTACTACCAATTTTCTTCTTTAATCTCCCCTAAACTTAGGAGTTCTTTCTCATTTAACACCAAATTTGAATACTGGTACAACCGTACAACACGCTACTTCCAGATAACGACATAATAACCTTTACATACTTATCACTACACCTAGGTCTCGATCACCATACTTATGAATGCAAGAAAGTTTTACGCTAATTATCACCCACCTACCTCAACCCTTCTCCTTAATCCAGACTTCGGACTGCAGTTAGTAACTCGCAGGCCAAGGTATTACAGACACGAGATAAAATATAGTCATACACTCATACCTCAACCAAAGTGTCATCAACTGATTCTTTACTTCCATAGACCGACAACAAGACGTTCCGCAAGTTCTCTCTGCAGAGAAATCAGTTGCTGGCACTTGCAGTTGCAGATTCTAAGAAGTTGATCAAGAAAATTATACCTTTTTTTTGCGCGTTCAAAGATAGCTGACGCAATAGCCTTTTGCTTCAGAAGGAAGTCGATCAGCCAAAGCAAAGGTAAGAGCAATTCGATTGTCCAATCATCAACAATTGCTTTGTTATTCATGCCACCAGAATAATTCAACAGGACAAGTTGGGGTCTTTTTGAAGATTTTGGTCAAAGGCAATAAAGCCAACAAAAGAAATATGTGAGGGAAAGAAAATCCAACATGACAACTTATTTCCAATATTTCTGAAATAGTATGAGTGATAATTATTTCTGAATTGCATATAGAGACAAAACCTACCCGAGGCACAAATCACACATGCAAGACTTCCTACAGAAATGCCTATGAGCACAGTTGGCTCTTGAACAACTTCATTTAAGAAATCCAAGAGCAACTGTTGAAAATGAGCCAAGTAGAGTGATCTGCAATGACTCAGTACTTAATAGTAGTATTAGCATAACAACTAAAATACCAAGCTTAACTCGACAATATACCTCTGCCCACACTTCCATTTTATACATAAATCCTACAGGCTTGTCAGATGAACCAAATCCAAGAAGATCAACTGCATAGACTGTGTGATCTTGGGCTAATGTTGTGATATTCCGACAGGTAACTTGAAGGATTAGAATCGCTTGCGACAATATAGGCTTCTCCCTCCGCTATTAATCGAGCAACAAAATCTAGTAAATCTCTCTATATATTTTGGGTAAGAAAAAACCACACTGACAAAACGTATCCAGAAAGTGAAAAATAACATGGAAATTACAGAATGATATTCTAACACATAACAAAACACTGAGATGCAGAAAAAACCTAACTGATTCACCACACTTGCTCAATCTCAAGGAGTTGCTCAATCGCTGTTCCAACAGACATGAACCTTGGTGGTTCATATACCTTTTTACCCCTGGAATTAGTTACAAGTGCAACATCTAATAATAAAAGCATCATAATAAGGAACAATATATAAGAATATGTATTCAACTAATAACAGATGTCAACCTGCAGAGGGATTCCAGCATGGTTTCCTTCACTTTTATATGTGCAAGTAAACTATCAACTTAGTGCCAATCAAATATATTTTGGTGTTATTTATTTTGTTTAGAGTTACTTACGCCAAAGCCAAAAAGAACTTATAAACAGGGCATTGACTGGAAAGAAAAGGTACTTTTTGTAGAAATCATTAAAGATGCTCAAGTCATAGATATAATGTAATCAAAATCAAAGAATCCGTTGATACATAAACAAGATGTTCAGTAAGATATCAAATTGTGACACATAAGCAAGATGTTCAGTAAGATACATATGAAATTCCAACTCCTAACAACAAAATATCCTTCAAACAATTCCCTTACAAGACGAAGAAAGCAATAATGCTTTAAAAACAACTAACCTATCCAGTTTTCAGAAACAACAAATGGAACCATGGATCAGATAAAGTACATACTGTGTTTGAAACTTCGACTATCTTAATTCTAAGCAATATAAAACCGGGTAAATGACAAAACACACTAATATCAACACTCACAAAAACTACAAATTAGCATGACAAAACACACAACATCAACAGATACTAGTGGAAACATGTCTGAGTTGCCCAATGCATAGAAAATGGAGTCCTCTAGTTATCAATACCAGGCAACTCAATTTCCTTGAGCAATCATCTTCCCACCACCATCAGATTCTTTGTAGACTTATGTAGTACATGTAACCAGGGCCCAGGGATAATTCAAACCAATGCCACCAACAGATTAAAGTAGAGAAAGAAAGATCCTCACGCCAGAATTATAAAATTATTATATACCAGTATCATATAAATATAATGTAACTTCAATTTTCAAACACCAATAACACTCAAATCAAAATACAACAACAAAATAAACATTTATAACAATTCTAAATTATATAATCTGATATATGAACACCCATAAAAACTGGAATTGCAATTTATTTTCCAATCCTCATGAGATTGATAAACCCTAATCTAATCTATAAAGTAAAACAAGAAATCAAGCAAATTGAGTAGATTAAGATGTACCTAGTCACGAGTCACGACTCTTGGAAGTTGTCCGTCCATCGTCGTCCACCAAGGCACCAATTTCGACCATTTCTACGGCTGCAGGTCAACGACCGCGAGTCTGCGAGGAACGACATGTCAACACCCAATGGCGATTATGCGATACGAAGGCACGAACCACCAGACAACAGCAGCAGCAGTTTCGAGACTCCGAGTCCACGAAGCCGCCGCCGGTTAGGCCGTATGACGGGAGGGAGAAGTGAAGGTCTGAGATTTTATGAGAGAGAAGGGAGAAGGTCTGTGAGGTGCTGAGGTGAGAGAAAAGAAAGTTGAGAGAGTGAAAATTGAAAAAAATCGTGCGTGAATTGTTTTAATTTTTTTTTTTTACTGGTGCACGTGCACCAGCGTGTTGGTGGGAAAATCCGCCACTAACTTAAAAAGATATTAAATTTAAAAATTAAAATATTTCAAGGAAACCAGTTTTACTTATAAATAGTCTCCTATCTCACAACAAAAAGAATATATTGGAATATTATAAGATTATATAGAAAGAAAATTGAATCAAAAAATTAAAATATTTCAAGAAAACCGGTTTTACATAGAAGTAGTCTCCTATTTCACAACAACTTTTTCAATAAGTGAAATAGTTAAACTCAAGAGACTGGTTTTGGATAATCAATGGTTTTCTATAACTAAGAAATGGGTTAGTAATCTCAACCAGTCTCTTATGGATGATCTCTTTGGCCTTTTTAGTAGTAGTGAAAGCAAGCGAAGGACCACGTCCAACATCTCACAGAAGCCTTCGACGCCCTTCGCAAATCTCTATTCTATATGGGAAGAGGGGTAGGACACCAAAATATTAGAAACGTCATTTTACCCTCATTATATCTCCATTCTAACTGCTTACTTTAATTTAAAAATAAAAAGGAAACTACCTAATTAATTTAAAAAATAAAAAAGACATTACAAAAAGAAAACCATCAACAATTCAAATATTCCTAATCTATTAAATATAATTAACAATTAATTTAATTTTCTACATTCCTAAAAAAAAATTCTATGTATTTTTGCACGCATCGCGTGCATATAAAAACTAGTATGGTATGAAACTTAACCCTACTAAATGCACATTTGGACTTGTTGCAGGAAAATTTCTGGGGTATGTCGTGACGCAACGGGGAATTGAAGCCAATCCTGATCAAATTAAAGCACTAGTCAACCTTCAATCTCCAAGAAATATTAATGAAGTGCATAAATTAACTGGACGTGTCGCTGCCCTGAATCGTTTCATATCTATGTCATTAGAAAAATGTCATTTAATCTACGACGTGTTGCTCAAGAATAAGGGTTTTGACTGGAATAAAAAACACGAAGACGCATTGTAAGCAGTCAAACAATATCTTACTTCCCCTCCATTGCTGTCAAAGCCCTACGACGGTGAAACACTCCAGCTCTACTTGGCAGTCAGCAACATATACCGTCCTGACACGAGAGGCAGAAAGTCAGTAGTGTCCAATTTATTACGTCAGTAAGTCGCTGTTAGACATAGAGACAAGATATTCATCCTTAGAAAAACTTATTTTAGCTTTAGCCACTACTGTCAAAAAAGTAAGACACTATTTTGAAACTCACACTGTTATCGTTATGACTAATTATCCATTAAAGTCTGTCTTGCGATGACCCGAATCAACAGGTCGCATGAGCAAGTGGGCTATAGCACTCAATGGCTATGACATCCAGTTTCTTCCTAGAACAGCAATCAAGTCTCAAGCGTTAGCCGATTTTGTGACTGACTTTAGCCAGAACTAGAGAAACTCGCAGAGGACGAAGTCCCCCAGATTAATCTTATTAACCATGACATATGGACCTTATTTGTTGATGGGTCATCTAACTTTCGTGGAGCAGGTCTAGGTGTTGTGCTAAAATTGCCACAAGGGGACAAGATAATACGAGCTATCTGTTGCGAATTTAAAGCGACAAATAATGAGGCTGAATACGAAGCATTCCTAGCAGGGATGATCCTGGCAAGTGACTTGGGGGTAAAAGCATTGAAAGTTTACATCGACTCATTATTGGTAGTCAGTCAAATCAAGGGAGAAGTTGCTGCAAAGGAATCCAAAATGACATTATACCTAGAAATCGCTCAAGAAAAGAGTAATATGTTTAACCCTTTCGACATTTCGCAGATAGACGCATTAGCTAATGTCGGTTCATTCTTAAGAGACATCCTTCACCTCCGTTCCGATCATCCACTTAGCAACACCAGCAATAACCAAAGACGTTACTGATCTTGTCGCGACGCTGGAAGAGTGCGTCCAAGCTGACGAAGAAGACAACTTAGCTACTTGCGACAACGACTCAAATCCTACTGATGATGACACAACGACTAGAAATCCAATTCCTAAGGAGGTAAGCATTGGTTGGACAAAACCGTTTTACGATTACCTTACTAACGATGTACTCCTAGTAGATAAAGTAGAAGCTCGCAAAATTCGCTTCAAGGCATCAAGATACGTCATCATCCAAGGGGTACTGTTTAAACAATCAATGGTAGGTCCATACCTACGTTGCTTAGAAAAGAACCAGTGGGACAAAGTCCTGGAGTATCTACACTAAGGGAAATGTGGAAACCACTCAGCAGGACACAACCTATCCAACAGAGCATTACGAATGGGTTATTACTGTCCAACAATGAAGCAAGACGCGATCAGGTATGTTACCAAGTGCGACAGTTGTCAACGACACGCAGGTATGATGCATAAAACCTGTGAAGTTTTGCATCCTTCTTTAACTATATGGCCTTTCATGAAATGGGGAATGGATATAGTTGGCAAATTACCTCCAGCCCCAGGACGGAAGGTCTTCATGTTAGCACTAACCGACTATTTTTCTAAATGGAAAGAAGCAGAATTCTTTCAGCAAGTACGAGATTAATAAGTTATTTCTTTCATATATGCTAACATTATTTGCAGGTTTGGCGTCCCGTCCGAAATAATATGCGACAATGGGTCTCAATTTATTAGCGACAAGACGAAACACTTCTGTGACGAATGGAACATTACACTATTGACGTCAACGCCTAGATACCCAGAAGCTAATTAATGGACAAGCTGAATCTAGCAACAAGACAGTCATTGACACGTTAAAGAAACGTCTCACTGCGAAGAAAGGAAAATGGGCAGAAGCATTACCATCTATCTTATGGCCAAATCGCACAACACCACGCACCGCAACAGGACAAAAACCATTATCGCTGGTCTACGGATGCGAAGCTGTATTGCCAACTGAGTAAGTGTCCCAACTGCTAGATATGGTTTAATGACAGAGCAGCAAAATCGCGACGAACTGTTCAGCGATCTGGATACCATAGGAGAGCTGCGAGACGCAACGTTGGTGCACGTGGCAGCCCAATAACAAATCGTGGCAAGAAGCTTCAATAAAAACGTCCAAGGCAAGTCCTTTATCGAAGGTGATTGGGTATTAAGAAAGGTATTTCAGAATTTGGAAGAGCTCAATGCTGGTAAGTTAGGTCCAAAATGGGAAGGTCCCTACCATATTAGTAAAGTCGTTGGCAACGACGCCTACCAATTGACCCGACGTGACGGAAGCATGGTACCACGTAGCTGGAATGCCACCCACCTTAAAAGATACTTCTTCTAGCTAAGTAATTTGTGATGTTTCGTTTTATTTTTGTTCATAGATAATAAACGATAAAGTTGTCATCATAGTGTTGCTGACGTTCTGCGACATTATTTCACTGTGTTTTATTTTTTCATGATGTCTTATTTATCATTGTTCAAATAATGTCGCAACGTACTAATGACGCGATGAATGACTACTTACTTTTCCAAGTTCAATAACAATGGATCATGGATGACACCATCAACGATCTCTTTCTTTTCCAATAAGTTCATTACGACGACTCCCTCAAATACAATTTGTACTCATTAATCTTCATGTTCTACGAACCTACCCCGCTCATTGCAAGTAAGTACAAGCATTTTTTGTATGATTAAATTCACTACTCTTGCAATAAAGAAAGTAAAAACTCCAACGATAAAGATAGGCTTACTAAGCGCCTGATTATGCCATTTGAGCGTCAGAAAATGACAGACAATAAATGCATAAGTACTTAGATTATCAAAGTAAATTGTGAACGACCAAACCATAGTGCAAAAGTTATGACCGCTTCCATGATTGGTACAAAAAGACATAAGCATAGGTCACCCCGTGAGTGACCCAAAAACAAACTATATCAAATATTCCATGTCCAAAAGACAAGTAGATGAAAAAGTTTAAAGACTAGGTGTCTGGGGTTTCGCCATATTCTTTCTCCGTCAGCAAAGCAGACGACGGAACATCAGGTGCCAAGTCCTATTCTGTGTCTGGATCAGGAGGTATGTGTAATATCCCGAACTTTAATCTTGTTTTAATGGTCTTGTTCGGAAATATGAATATATGCAAGTTTGTAAAAGTGGATAGTTTTGCTGGCTTGGCATTATGACTTGAACTGGAAAATGTGTAAGTTACAAGTGGAGGAATTATGTTACAATATACGAATAAACACAGACCAAAAGGGTCATATGATAAAGTTAATGATATGTCCAAAGCCTGTACTTGCCAATGAACTATGATCACGCAAATGTTCCTTGTCAGCAGACTATTCAACGATGACGTTTTCTAATAGTATTTTCGAACAATTACCAATATAATGTGATATATGTCTGTGCATGAAAAATGTTTCCGAACTAAAACCATTTTTACAGGCTGGAGTGAAGTTACTGAGTTTTCAACTCAATTTAGG
This sequence comes from Beta vulgaris subsp. vulgaris, assembly GCF_026745355.1. NCBI lineage: Eukaryota > Viridiplantae > Streptophyta > Magnoliopsida > Caryophyllales > Amaranthaceae > Beta > Beta vulgaris. Next base: position 28,390,481 of record NC_079209.1, read on the forward strand.
TTCTGTGTTTTCTCTATTTTATGAAATTATTCAGGTATTATAAAGATAGCTCAAGATCAGTTATGTTAAGGATGCTCCAGGAAGGTTGAGTTGAAGCGACTTTGTATATATTTGGGTTATCTATAATACTCTTTATTTATGGGTAACGAATATTGCTTAGTGATCATTTGTATGATTACGAGGCCATTTTAGGCTATTATTTTATGAGTGTGGAATAACCTACAGGCTTAAGCTTTGCTTCTGCTGACGATTAAGGTTGTGTAATTTGTCGGGGCATTACAGTATGTCTGACGTTGTAAAAGCAGCGTAAGACGAAGTCTTTCCATCGTTTGGATGATCGACGCTTGGAGGAGAATCTGTAGTAGCTGTCAACTTGTCTAGGTCCATCAGATCCTTAATCCCCCCTAGGCATTCAAGGTAGAGATCTATGTCCTTTTGTGGTTCCCATGACGCAGTCTTCTTCATCAAATATTGGTAAATCAACTTGGCCTTCACCCTTGTGGTCACCTATGCTTCGAGCAAGTTTAGCTCATTCTTCTGAGCATCAACTTAAGCCTGAAGTGCCTTGATCTCCAGACATGACGCTTTCTCCAGGTCGTCAACCTTCTTCTTTATCTCCTCCGACTCTTCACCATTTTTCTTTAACGTCTCTTCCATCTTCACCATATCCTACTGATTCTTCTTGAACTCTGCGTCCTTGTTTTTCACCTCGAGCTCGAATTTGTCAGCTTTAATTTTCATCGTATGGTGGCCTTTTAGCAATGATGACATCTCCTTATTCTTCGCCATAAGAAAGTGTTGCGACGCCTGTATAACGATAAGTCAGAAGTAAGTACACAGTTGTGATTCATTTGAAGCGTTAGTAGAAGGAAAGAAAAACAAAAGAGAGTAAACCTGGCTAATAATATCTAAACCATCTGCCATCATGCAAGGGAGAGTATATTCTTTTATTCTCTCCTCAGCGCAGGGAAAAAGAAACCTCTCCGCTTCTGGCCAAATTGACCTTTCCAACGACATAAAATCATTAGGCACCGTCACGGTGTATGATGGACTTCCCTTGTCTTGGGAGAGCCACAAAGTCAGTTTTGCGCACCTTGGGCGCGTTTTCAGGTTCGTTGTCCTCCAATTGGACAACGACAGTCATATCCTTCTTACTGAACGTCGTTGCAAACATTGTCACAGTAGATATTTCTCTGTCTCTCTTTTTCCTGCATAGCGTCTCCGCTAACGCATAGCTGTCCATAGAGCCTCTAGGACGTGACTCGGAAGAACCTATTGAAGAAAAGTCAATATGCAAACAAACTTTACAACAACGACGAAAGATAAGAAGTGGCGCAAATAATACTTACCAGAAGCCATGGATGAGCAGCTGTCTTGATTAGCGAATAAAATTCTCCGGAATTGTCTTTCCTCCTCTGACACTTCCAGAAACTTTTCGCATAGTCGCGCAAATTCGTCGCGATGAGTCAGCAACTTTGGGTTTAGACCTACAGAAGAAACCTTGTAAGAATAGTGTTAACGACACGACGTGTTAATAAGAGATAAAAAACGTTACGAACCTTGTGTTCCAGCCTCCAACTAACATATTTCCAACTTCTCCCAGCCTCTGTCATTTGATTGGACCCCACCAACGAACATTTCTATCCTTGCTTTGGCGTGAAGGGCTATTTTGTTTTTTGCTTGAACACTAATTTCATAGCACAACAGCAGGTCCTGAAGAGTAAAAGATTCCTCCCATGATGCCGTCTAACAACGCTCAAGATTCTCCAAACTTGGGGCATTAATTCCCCTGGGCTAATCTGATAAATTTGCATGAGATCCCTAGCTATGGGGGAGAAGGGTAAGCGAAAACATATCTTGAAAGGGTATTCATAGAGAACCACCCAATTACTTGGGCATGTCTCAGGTTGTTCATGAGGTTCTACATTTTTAATGACAGTGTTAGTCGGAAGATTTCCCAATTTCAGAAATTTCATCATATCCTCCTCGGTTATAGTGGATTGTTCATTATCAAAATCAGTTTTCCTCTCAACCACTTTCTCCTTTCCCTTTGATTTTTCTTGGTTTTTCACGAAATTTCTAATGCTTCGTCTACTAGGGGCCTTAAGTGGGATTGGAGAAAGAAAATTAAGAAATGAAATTCGACAGTGGTGAGAAATTACCTGGTGCTCAAGAACGATTCAGGCAGAATTCAGCGGAGATTTCTAGAAATTATGTCTAGAAAAGTTATATGTAAAGAGAAGTAGGTGTCGAAGAAGAACATTTAGGAGAAAAGGACGAAAAAACCATGACACCCTTTTATAGGGTATGTTTTGGCGGTATTCATGGGGGGAGGGGAACCTCTTCTGGGTGAGGTCGGTTTCTTGGAGTTTCTATGTGATTCTTGTGATGTTAGCTTGAGATGTTGGCTTTCATGCACGCAAAGATCTTTAAGAGATCGACACTCAAGCAGCTGCTAAGAGGCATTCTTTGAACATAGGTTTGAACTGATATTTCAGCTGGGCCAGATTTTACTATGTAAGGAACTTACCATATTAAGCCACGTAAATCATGAGCATAAATGACCATTTTAACCTTAAGACATCCCAAGCACGTCATATATCAAGTTTGGTTAGGTTTTCAGCTCGGATTCAACCCCGAAAGGCTCTTTAACTGGAAGTTCATCATTACTCGATAAAACAATCTCCAAACAATATTCACAATATTAATTTTTAAGGCTCTCAAGGATTTTCTAACTTATCTATCGGTTCCCAAAGCCTTCTAAGCCACTAATAATGATAATGCTTATCCTCTTTGACCTTTCTTAACCATTAAGAATGATAGTGCTTATCCACCAGCTTTCTTAACCACTAAGAATGATGGTTCTTATCCTCTTTTACCTTTCTTAACCACTAAGAATGATGGTTCTTATCCACTTTTGTCCTAGTGTGATGTTGGAGAGAATCTAACTGTCGGATGAAGACTTAATATAGCTAACAAAATATTTGAAACGACTTAAAAATTCAGGCTATTACTCTACCACCCTTAAAATAAGTTTCGTCCTCGAAACTTCAAAACATAAACTCATAGATCTACCTTAAGTATCCATGTATCAAGCACTATAGCCTCCGATAGCCCTTACTTAATTTCTATTAAAAGTTCTCAATATTCCCAACAAATAGATTTCAGATATCCTCAAATTACAATTTCAAATTCCATACTCTTATTCCCAAAGTTTTACATAAATCCAGACTCTTATTCTTGTTCTACAGCTCAAAACTTCAACTCTAATTACCCAAGTAACATACACACATTCCCAACGATCTTTTACCTCGTTATGTAGCTAACTCAGCGTACGGTTGCAGGGTTGCTCTGATACCATTTGTAACAGCCCGATTCCCGAGCTGCTAGCTAAACACACATAAGATTCACTAATCACAATCAACACTTAATAAACCTCGAATAAAATATTTACTCACAGCGGAAACATAACCTATAGAACGATCCTAGACTTGTGGGTTATTGGGCCCACAAAACAAAATCCTTTATATAAGACTTTACTTATATAGTCATTCAATCTCAAATTCCATGGCAAAAGAATAATCTATATTGTAAGTAATTCTAAATAAACTTCTCTGTATACAAACTTAAATCTCGGACTTTATCCCATAATACACAATTCGAATCATAACTTTGCTCTCAACTCGATTCTGGCTTCCAACACAATCCTACAACAAAGTTTGACTCTGCCACCCACCAAGTGACTGACCACAAAAATGACAATACTATCAGCAAAGCTGAGTACACACTGTATAATAGAAAATACAAGTTTAGGTGTATTTTGAAAACTAACACATAGTTATAATAACAAATAATCACATTCAACTCAGTTACTATGATTTCATAAAATCAAATCGTTTGGCATGAACGCGAATGGAGAGGGGTACCACGCAGTACCAACTGTCTCCAAACTATTGAGGGTCGTCACCCCACCTTTTACTGTTCTGCTTGCAAGACTTAACCGAACATGTCCTATAACGGCAGGAATTCGCCCTTCCTGTAAGGCAACACTTAGGGACTCTACCCGTCCTAACTCGGGTGCATGTTCACGCCTCACTTTCATATTTAAAATTTAAGATATTTAATGATTCATAGTTTAATCCTCAATACTCAAAATTCTTATCAACTCATCCTTAATACTCAAAACTCGTACAAACTCCTTTCAATTAACATCTCCACTGAACCATAGCATGCCAAATCCATGTCACATGTTCAAAGCACATATACCAATATGCATATCAAAAGATATTTCATTTCAAAATCATGATTCAAAATAGAAAGAAATAATCATTTGACCACAGGTAGGAAAATCTATAGGTTACAATCTAAACTAAGTGTGTACCTTCACTTAGGTTGCTTAGTGTACTTAAAACTTCTTATCCCAAGTGGTTTACTCTTCCAACAGCTTCCCCTGAATATGTAAAGTGCTAGGGATTAGTTTATAAATGTTCTAGAACATAAATAACTAAGCTTAGTACAAGAGAGATGCAAAGATTTACTTACAGCAATTTGTTTTATGTTCCTATGAAGTTTTCTATAATTTTTCAAAGCTTGCAAACTCTACTTAAAGCTTGAAACACTAAGGATTATTTCTAGAAAAGTTATATGAAAGATAAGTAGGTGTCGAAGAAGAAGATTTAGGAGAAAAGGACAAAAACACATGACACCTTTTATATGGCCTGTTGTGGCCGTACCCATGGGGGAGGAAAACCTCTTCTGGGCGAGGTTGCTTTCGTGGAGTTTCTGGGTGATTCTTGTTGAAGATGTTAGCTTGATATGTTGGCTTTCATGCATGCATGCAAAGATCTTTAGAGATCGACACTCAAGCAGCTGCTAAGAGGCATTCTTTGAGGATAGGTCTGAATTGATATTTCAGCTGGGTCAGATTTTACTATGTAAGGAACTTACCATATTAAGCCACGTAACTCATGGGCATAAATGACCATTTTAACCTTAAGACATCCCAAGCATGTCATATATCAAGTTTGGTTAGGTTTTCAGCTCGGATTCAACCCCGAAAGGCTCTTTAACTGGAAGTTCATCGTTACCCAATAAAATAATCTCCAAACAATTTTCACAATATTAATGTTTAAGGCTCTCAAGGACTTTCTAACTTATCTATCGGTTCCCAAAGCCTTCTTAGCCACTAATAATGATAGTGCTTATCCTCTTTGATCTTTCTTAACCATTAAGAATGGTAGTGCTTATCCACAAGCTTTCTTAACCACTAAGAATGATGGTTCTTATCCACTTTTAGCTTTCTTAACCACTAAGAATGATGGTTCTTATCCACTTTTGTCCTAGTATGATGTTGGAGAGAATTCTAACTACTTAAACGACCAAAGCCTGATGAAGACTTAATATAGCTAAAAAAATATTTGAACCTGCTTAAAAATTTAGGCTATTACACTAGGCCAATGTACTGCAGAACTGACTTCCAAATAGTCATACTATAATCACATTCAAAAATTAAGTGGTGCACATTTTCCTCTTTCACTTCACACAGCTTACACATGAGATTACAATCCCTATTCCACTTACTAATTTCTGTAGTAGCTTGCTACTACAAAAAAGGGCAAACATAACACCTCTAAATTAACTCTTATTTAAGCCACCGTTATGTAAAGTCTAAATTTAACGTTTTAACCGTAGAACTGTTATGTTAGGTTGTATTGATAGTATATCACTTAACACTTATCTTAATGTGTGTTATCTTTGCTATGAAATTATTATATAATGCTTTAATTTTTTTATGAGAAAAATAAAAACTGTTATCTATGCTTATTATTAATAATAATAAATCTGTGAAAATAATTAAAATTGAAAAAAAAACTGTCATGGCTAGAAATTAGGAGCACTTACTACGTATTCTTGAATTTTTGCTCTAACCCGCCCTTTTCAAGTCCTAAGTTGATGTAAACCCTTTTTCTTCCTTATGTACAATTTCCTAAGTTTGGTTGCTGTAACTCGTACCCTAAGTTTCCCTCACGGTTTCTACCTCCGGTTCCCCCTCAAGGTTTCTACCTCCGGCTCTCATCTCCGACGATGTTTCGCCCGTCACACCACAATTCCATTGCAGCAGACCACGTCGAAATATTCATCAAAATTCGCAATTTCAATCTACTTTGCAAATTGTTTTGGGAGAAACCCACAACTACATCACAATTCGCAATTTCATAACAGGTAATTCTTCATTTTCAAGTTGTAATCTTCGAGAGAGATGGCCAGGCACATTAATTTTTGAACCTTTTTAATAGTTGGGAGGAGGGAAAGAGTCTAAATCAATTTTCTTGTTTCTTGGATTGATAATTTAAGTTACTAATATTTTCATGGTATCCAACATTGCCATGGAGAAAATGATGGGTTTCTTCTTGTCTTCTAGAAATCCTCTGCTGGAATTAAAAAATAAACCATATATATTGAGTATTGGATACATGTTAGCTTAGTTATATGATGCATTTACTGGAATTTTTTTTTACTTACGCGTGCTTATCATTATCCTTATCATTATACAGTAACTCTTGATCGAATAGGTGGATGAAAGTGTGTGAACCGTCTTTGTGCTTTTGTAAATGGAAAGTAGACAGATTGGTCGACCCCAGGTGCAGTAATATTAAATTTTGGGTCAAAAACATTGATGCCTGAAACAACCCTATATAGTCCTGGAAGAGTGTATGCTGCATGGCATTCATACTGGCCAGGTCATCTTTGCTGCATAATCACAAACTCCATATTGGTTTTTGATAAAATTGCTTTATGCTTTTTAGAATGCTGATCAAATTTATTAGAAATTTACGCGTGCATAATGACAAACTCCATATTGGTTTTTGATAAATGGAGAATTATTTATGTCTGACCATCCTGCAATTTATTGATATGTGCTTGTGATGATGAAATCTGTCGAGTTCATTGCAATGATATCTGCTGTGAACTGACATGAAAAATGGTACTTCAGATCCTTCTGTCTCCAGCTAACATCTGAATCTTTGTACTTTGTCTTTTCTAAGGCATGTGCTATTGTGGCCTATCAAGACAAAAGGTTAACTTCAGAATAGAGACATACTTTATTCTTACTATGGTTGTTGATTTCTGAAATTATGTCACCAGTGTTACTCCAAGCTTGTTTGCCATGAGTGATGCAACTAGATTTCCGTCTATATAATTTCCAATTATAATGTCCGGCTTTCCTTCCATAAGCTCAAGGATTATGGCTGTGGCGTCTCTGTGTCATATAAAAAAGAATTATGATGAACTAGAGTAAATATAATGATCCTAAAAGCTAGCAAGTCTATTGGTAATTCAATCGATACATGCCTGGGTAAACCTCTCAAGGTATGGATATATATCAAATCGAGAGACCCACTGGCGGAGGATCCCATTTTCTATTATCTTAAAAGGAATGCGTAAAATTTTGGAGTACTTGGTGCCCTCAATTGATTCCAGTTCTTGATTGGACTTGGTTCCTTGAGAATCTGGAATTAGCCTGGTAACCTATATACACAACACCAATCAGCTATAGTTTAATGGCTTTATAAATTGAGATGAACTGATGATATCAATCTATTGTGTACCCCACCACTAGAATTTGGGGCTTTACATTAAGCCCTTGATTCTTGTATCTGATGAGTAATTCCTCTTCTAGTGCTCTGAGTCACATCATATCCTTAATTATGAGGGGTTGGGACAATTTGACAATTATTCCCGGACGGAAGGATCATACAAAGTTAAGTGATCTGATTATATTAGGAATTTGACATGCATTCTGCTGATTTGAACTTTGGGGCAATTTGAATTTTAATGTGGCACTGGGTATGGAGAATGGGGTGATGAGGTTTCTATTCCACTGGTGGTAATACTTGTTATGTGTGATTGGTGGAAGTGACCATAGTTGCAACACGCCTTCTTTTTACTAATATTTACCTTTCTAAGTTTTCTCTCAAATTAGTCCACACATTTACCCACGTCTTTTTTTCTACATTTTCACTTTCTTGAACTTGGGTAAGAAGTGGTGTGGCAACAAAAATGGGACGCATGGAGTATATGCAGAATTTAGAGATGCAATAATTGAATGTACTCATGTGTTTCCTTCAGCTGTGGCTCCTTGTCCTTCATGAGTGTGGATGTTTAACTTTAGTTATGGAAGGTTGTGTCAGTGTTTACTGTTTAGTTAAAAGCATATTATCAGGTGTTAAATCACATTCAGATGCTTTCTTGCAAATTAGACAATCATGGTGGTGATTATTTCGCTAACTGTAGTAAGGTTGTTATTGGTTTTCAGCTGAACCAATTCATGATCTTTTGTAAATGAGCACTGTGCCTTGTAGTGGCTGGAAAGGGGAGATAAGATACCCTGTGGGAATTTGTTAAAGTTTTATCTAAGAAGAAAATCATGCTTTTTGAAGGATAGTAGATAGTAATTACTGCAGTTACAAGAGCAAATATTCGTTTTTTCAAGTTTAGGATGCTATAACTGGAAAAGAAGACTCAGAGTGTGAGTGATAATTTTTTCATTTCTAGCATGTTGTATTTTGTCAATAGGCTGGTGTCAAACTTGGATGGAGTTTCTGCATACCATTAGTAGTTGAGAATAAATGTTATGCAGAGGATGATTCTGTGATCATTATGATGTTTTGGGTCCTTCACTATTACTGGCTTCAGTTCTGTGTTGGACTATGGTCTGAGGACTACTAGAAATTGGCAAACAAATTTACTGGGCTTTTGGCTCCTAAATCTGAAAAAGATCAAGCCCTCTTAACCAAAGATGAAGTGATTAACCATGGTTTTTAAACTCAAATGCGGTCGTGATCGTAAAAATATTCGTGAAACCACTTTCATGGGCAATATGATCACATTTCATGTACTTCGTCTTCTTTTGCAGGTTGTTATAACTAGTCACTACCAAACACATAATTGTCCCCAGTCTGGCAAGCCAAGAACATTTGCTTGGCCAAAGTAACAGTGTACAAAGATAATATCACAACACTGAAGATCGTTGGAAGCCTGCCAAAGAATTTCTCCACGCCCACTGGGTCTGGTTACTGGAGCACCTCAGAGAGAGAAGGCATAAACTCTTTAACTCTTGTTGAGGTATGACCCCATCCTTTCTCAAAACCCCACTCCTTGAATCTGTTAATATATTAGTATCAGAAAAAATTATTTGAAATTTCCGGCTATGCTCATGAGGAAGTCAAACAAGATGTACCTCAACTAGAAGTTCTGAAATGGTGTGTCAGGTGAAAGTTATGAAAGAAACACGTCAGCTACAACCAATGTTGCCTGGAGATTTTCTGGCGTGTTCAGTGTCTCATTGATCATTAGTTTCTGATGAGGTAAAATTGGAAATTTGAGCAACCATGTTGAAATACATATATGCAATATGATATATATATGTGTTCAGCCTTTGGCTTTAATTTTCTTGCTAGCACCGTGACTTGCACAATTCGTATTTCCCAGTACCCCCAAGTGAATATGTCAGCTATAGGTGGTCAGTGGTCACTATGCCGATAGTTGATATTATTATTGCTTTTCCAGAGGCGTGGAATAGAAACGAACCTTTATGCTCAATTCAAGTCTGACTCCATCAAGATTGGGATGGTTTTTACTTTGATTTATGTTTTTGTCTGTGTCTTTATTTTAGAAAAATGCTACTTGCAGAGAATATGTGAACTCATTTTTTGTGCTGTTGATATAATTCAGGTTAAGCATCCAGAAGTTGCTTAGTTTCTAGGAGGTCAGCTACTGCATTTTTGTGTTATGAAGGTATTCTGCTCTGCAGTATTTGGTCCGAAAGTCTTTCTCTGACATCTTATGTAAAACCCCCAAAATGCAAAAAATTAACTTAAAAGTGTAATGGAGATAGACTATTAGACGAGTCGGCAACAAGTTTTTGAAAAATAAGATATATTCACTTTTTCAGCACATAATTCAGAAAAGCCTGATGAACTACTGGTTTTTCAGCAAAAATCTGATAAAATTCATAATTAATCCACATTGCCTTAATAGAATACTCGAATCAAAATGAATCATAGAAGAGGGCCTCATAAAAATCATGAGAAGAGATAGAGTAGACCAAAAGAAGCTTACTCTAGTGAACTAGAAGTAGTAATTGAAATAGAAAAATTGTATTATCTAGTATTGCAAATAGTATTCCGTCATGGACTTAAAATTGGAGAAGTAAAAGAGCACAACTTGAGAACATATTTCTCATCTGTGTGACTAATTGTCAACAACACCTTTCAAAGTGGCTATGTACTTCTGCAGCATTATCGGTGGTCTGAACTAATAAGAAAAGTAGTTGTTTATAAAAATTTCAGACAAAGAGCTTTATGGACATGCAATTGTCTTCAATTTTCTTAAATTACTTCTTTCATACACCAAATATCTGATGAAAAGTGTGTGGTTCCGTCATTTATTACTATTCAAGCTTAGCTTAGTTTTGCAGGTTCAAGTTATTGTCAGTCTCCAGGCGCATTGGAGATATTATTAATATACTATTTTATTATTTGCCTGAACTTGTTATGATCATATAGGGGAATTATGAAATTACCAAATATACTATTTCATCTTCTTATTTGTTTATTTCCTTTTAATTTGTGCATGATTAATTATAAAAAGTTTAAATACTTTTCAAGTTTTTATATATGAATACTTATTTTGTAATTACCTTTATTGTAGTACTATCAAGGCATTGGTCCAACCCATTCTCAGGAGAAAATTGATGAACTTAGAGAGTTGTGGATTACATATGTCGGAGATCAACACAAAGCACAAATGATGAATGAGTTCTAACTTTCCACCTAATTTTTTTTTACCTTAATCCACTTTTTGACATACATTATATTTTTGGATTTAGATATTGATATCATGTGGATGTGGCTATAGGCTAGATTTGATCTTGTGTATGATTCAGATTAATATTGATATGTATATATAGTAGTTTTTTTTAGAAGTTTAGAATTATGAATATTAGTCGAATTATTTTGATAAAGAATTTTGGAAAGTTTGGAATATCATATTCAATTTATTGGTTGTAAGATCTTATCAGTTGAGTATTAATTATATATACAACAGATAGAGCACCTGCAGTGTCCTGTAAAAAAAAAGAATTGTATTGTACGACATTGTTGTGCCGCGTGTTGCAACGCCTACTGCCAATATATGTGTGAAATGATAATTTGATTTTTTTTTAAAAAAAAAATATTATAGATAACAGTTATAGGTAATATATGTTATATATGTTATAGGAAAACATAACAGTTATTCAAGATAAGTGTTAAATTTTCCTTCTTTCAATTTGTCATATAAATAGCAAACATAACACTTATTTACAAAATGAGTTATCTAGCGGTATAACGTGTATTATAAATGACTGTTATGTTTTCTTTAGCAAACATAACACTTTCGTCAGGTGTTATGTTTACTTTACATTACATTGACTTGGATAACACCTCAAAACTGTTATGTAAAGCCTTATTTAACAGTTATCTTTGTCCTTTTTTGTAGTAGTGAACCTATTTAACAAAGCCATCCACAAAATGAACTTGCTTTTAAGAGTAGCTTTGTTATTGCAGATTAGTCTTTTCCAACTCATTCTAGCAAAAGACTCTTGTAGGAGCTTGTAAGCTTTCTTAATGCTAAACTCATGGATAGTACTCACATTCTCCCAACTCCCAAGTCTCACCAGCAGCTCCCTAGACTCCAGAATTTTTCTCAATAGCCAAGAGGTGTTATCGCTAACAGTAACTGCATCAATGTTACCTCTTTTAATATAGTAGGCATGAACCCAACGAACCCAAAGCTTATCTTGCTTAAAAGATAAAGCCCAAAGTTGTTTCAATATGGCAGCTTTGTTCCACATCACCATATTAATCACATTGAACCCCCATGTAGTTTTGGTTGCTGAATGAAGGACCAAGCCACTGAGGCTTTTTTTGATTGGTCTAAACCACCAGTCCACAAGAACTTCCTATAAATTGCTTCAATAGCTTTAATTAGCTTCTTAGGGAGAGGAAAAATTTCCCCCCAATAATTCTGCATGCTACCAAGTATAGTTTTTACCAATTGCAGCCTACCAGCATAAGACAAGAGATGCACCATCCACCCTTGGGCCCTAGCTATAATTCTATCTATCATTGGTTTACACCGGGAAAAAGAGAGATTTTTTGCAGCCAAAGGCACCCCAAGATACTTGAAAGGGAGCATACCTATAGGCATACGGATATCTGCTACAAGCTGTGTAGCTTCATCCTGGATAACTCATCAAAAGTAGATGTAACTTTTCTCATTGCTAGCTTCAAGCCCTGAAGCCCTTGAAAACTTGTGGAAGGTAGCCATAATCTTCCTTATTGAGCTATGATCTGCTCTAGCAAACATGAGCCGATCATCAGCAAACATAAGATGAAGTCAGGTTAAGTCTTTCACATTTGGGATGATAGTTAAAGTCTGGGTTTTTACTCATATCTCCTAAGCATATACTTAAGTACTCCATACTTAAAGCAAATAGAAAAAGGGACAATTGATCCCCTTGTCTTAAGCCTTTCTTAGCATTAAAAGAATTGGAAGGTAACCCATTCAATAATATAGAATAGGATACAAACTTGACCCAAGCCATTATCGAATGAGTAAACCTTTCAGGGAACCCAAGCTCCTTAAGCATACTCTCCAAAAACACCCATTCCACTGAATCATACGCTTTTTTGATATCAACCTTGATTACACACCTAGGAGACATATGACTCTTATTATACCCTCTTATTAGCTCAGTTGCCAGTAGAATATTATCCACAATCTGCCTTCCTGGGATAAAGCTTGTTTGAGAGCAACTCATAACTGTTGTAATCATCACCTTCTATAGTCTGTGAGTTTGGATCTTTGAAATTAGCTTATACACAATAGAGCAGCATGCAATAGGTCTATAATCTTTTGCATACAAGGCATTTTCCATTTTAGGAATTAATGTAATAGCAGTATGATTGACTATTTTGTGAATATAAACCTGGTCAAAGAACTCTAGAACAGCAACATAAATGTCATGTTTAATGATATGCCAAGTTTTCTTGAAGAAAACTGCATTGAAGCCATCCAATCCAGGTGCTTTTTAGTCATCAATGGAAACAAGAGTTATGTCAACATCTGTGGTGGTCACAGTTTGCATTAGTAGGCAGCAATCTTCATACTTCAACCTAGGGCCCTCCCTCACAACCCTTAGATCAATAGCCTCCAGCTCATCTGTGCTTGACCCAAGGAGCTTTTTGTAAAAACTTGTAATTTCATCTTGAATAGTTGTAGTTTCAGTCAAGAGGTCACCTTGGGTACTATGAATCACTGTTATCTTATTCCTTGTATTTCTCACCTTCACTGCAGTAAAGAAGAATTTTGAATTGGAGTCCTCGAAAGTAATCCAATTGATCATGGCTTTCTGTTGCAAGATGCTCTCTTCAATCCTAGACCATTTTCTCAACTGTTCTAGGATTAATTTTTCATCTTGCTCTGTTTCAGTATCAAATTCCATCTCAGGCAATGCTTACATAGCAGCAAATTTCTTTCGTAGCTCCTCTACTTTGAAGTGAGCCTTAGATTAGCTTTTAGAGTGAAAGCTTTTAAAAGCTGCCTTGACAACTTTCAACTTGTTCCATACACTCTTTATTTTATAAGCACTAGAAGTAGAATGCCAGGCTTCCTACACCACTTTAATAAAACCTTTCTGATCAGCAAGAAAATTCATGAAACGAAAAGGCTTACCTCTTTGGCATTGAGAATCTCTAGTGTCAAACAGAAGGGGAGTGTGATCAGATACACCAGCTTCAAGTTACTTAATCACAACTCCAGAATAGTGATTAATCCATTCACAATTGACAATGGCTTTGTCAATTCTGCTATAAACCCTCTCGAGCTCCACTCCTTTATTGTTCCATGAATAGAATTACCCACAAGAAGGAGCTTCCATTAACTGATTATCCATCAAGAAGGTGCTGAAATATATAATTTCAGCTTCAGCAACATCCACACCATTCATTCTATCAACAACATTACATACAACATTGAAATCCCCTATCATGATACAAGGTTGAGAGATACCAGCTACTAAGCTTGCCATTTCAGTCCAAAGACTTTTCCTAGTAGTAACAGAGTGTAAACCATAAACAACAACCATATAAAACATAAAACCTCCAGACCCATTTTGCACCTCAGCCATAATCACCTGTTCAGAGACAAATTTTTTTCCCCCTTGAAATCCCCTTTGTTAGAGTGCTCATAATTACACACCAACTTCCAATCGTTGCCAAATTTTTTCTGAATTTTAAGGCAGTTATGACTTCTGACTCTAGTTTCCAGTAATGCACAAATAGTTACCTTGTTAGAGTGAAGGAAATGCTTTATTTCCTTCACTTTCAGGGGATCATTCATTCCCCTGACATTCCAGGTGGCTGCAATCATTAACATAGATAGGGATTAGGTCCCTTAGCACTCCAGGCAGCCCTGAGCCATATTGAAGCTGAATCCCACTTTGCATAACACTCTTGCCTTTGTCTTTGTCCTTTCTAGTAACCATTTTCCAAATCCCCTCTTTTGGATCTTTTTCTTGAACAGTGCTAGGAGTAGAAATAGGAGTAACCGTTTCATTACCTACAACTACAATCCCTTCATCAATTATAACAGGAATACTGGGCGCAGCATTCTCACGAGTTTTATTTGATGCTTGTTCCTATTGAGTGGTTTTCTTAACAACCCATTTCAGACACTTGCTAGTACAATCATCAGCATACAATGGAACCCCCAATACACTTTCTATCCTACTAAGAGAATCCTCTCCCCAGCAATTAAGAGGAAGGTTAGGTAGTTTATCATATAGGGATCACTTTCAGTATCTCCTTATGAAAGTTAAAATTTGCACTCCAAGGTTTAACAATCATCGGTTTTCCAAAAAACAAATGAGGTCCCGTATATAAGATGTTGTCCCTTTCCTCCCTAGACTTTAATTTGATTAGGAAGAAGCCTTTCTCATGCTTAAATATAGTCGGTTCCTCCATTAGATTCCAGTTAGCATTAACATATTGATTAATAACTGGGGTTTTTCCCTACCACATAGACAACAATAGCTTTATGCCAACATTCACTCATTTTTTCCACCTCAATCTTATCATGTTTTGCTACTGGACTACCATTGATAATAGATGGAGCCATAAATTTCAGACCCATACCTTTCTAAGAGATGCGATTGGAGGTTGTAAAGCCCTTCCATTTCTGTTTAGCAGCTTCCTGGTGGTTCAGTTGATCTCCCTCTGCTCCTTCAGTAATCGTTGCTATCTCCACCGGAGTTTCAGCAGCTTCCAGTTCTCGAGTTACTGTTCCATTAGTTTCCCCCTCACTCACACTCAAATTTTGTGTGTTGGCCCCTTGCACATCATTACTAGACTCTCTCGGAACCGACGAGCTACTCGCCTACCCGGAGGATTTCTTTTTCCGGCCCATAAACGGTACCAGCGCACAATAGCTTAGTCACCTTATCGTACACTAGCAAGGTTTTACTCTTATAATTCTTTTGCATAAAACTTGACATGAAAAATGATTTTTCTTGACACTAATGCTTATATATGTTTCTATTAGAACTATATATGTACTAACATGTGGCTAAATGTGGAAAACTATGTAAATTGAACTTGAAAGGCCAAAATAGGCCCGGAAGGACCTTCTTTTACCCAAAATGACATTTATCTACTCAAAATGGATTTAGAGCATATGAGTGGACTTTACTTGACTCTAATAGTCAAATATGTTGTTATTACAGCTATACATGTTCTAACATGAGACTAAATGCGGGAGTTAAGGAGAATGAACATGAAAATCTAATATCGGTCCTAAATGACCTTCATTTACCCAAAATGGGTTTGAAAGCATGAAAAATGATTTTTCATTACTCTAATGGTTATATATGTTGCTATTAGAACTATATATGTCCTAATATGTGGCTAAATGTGGAAAACTATATAAATTGAACTTGAAAGGCCAAAATAGGCCCTGAAAGGACATTCTTTTACCCAAAATGACATTTATCTACTCAAAATGGATTTAGAGCATATGAGTGGACTTTACTTGACTCTAATGGTCAAGTATGTTGTCATTATAGCTATACATGTTCTAACATGAGACTAAATGCGGGAGTTAAGGAGAATGAACATGAAAACCTATTATCGCCCCAAAATGACCTTCATTTACCCAAAATGGGTTTCAAAGCATGATAAATGATTTTTATTGACTCTAATGGTTATATATGTTGCTATTAGAACTATATATTTCCTAACATGTGGCTAAATGTTGGAAACTAAGTAAATTGAACATGAAAGACAAAAATCACCCTGAAAGACCTTCAGTTACCCAAAATGACAATAATCTACAAATTGAAATTGAAAGGCCAAAAATCGGCCCGAAACGGACTTCATTTACCCAAAATAACATTTATCTACCATAAATGGATTGAGAGCATATGAGCGGAATTGACTTCACTCTAATGGTTAAATAAGTTGTTATTATAGATATACATGTTCTAACATGAGACTAAATACGGGAGTTAAGGAGAATGAACATGAAAATCTAATATCACCCTAAATGACCTCCATTTACCCAATGGGTTTCAAAGCATGAAAAATGATTTTTATTGACTCTAATGGTTATATATGTTGCTATTAGAACTATATATTTCCTAACATGTGGCTAAATGTTGGAAACTAAGTAAATTGAACTTGAAAGACCAAAATCGCCCCGAAACGACCTTCATTTACCCAAAATGACATTTATCTACAAATTGAAATTGTAAGGCCAAAATCGGCCCGAAACGACCTTCATTTACCCAAAATAACATTTATTTACCAAAAATGAATTGAGAGCATATGAGCGGCATTAACTTGACTCTAATGGTTAAATATGTTGTTATTATAGTTATACATGTTCTAACATGAGACTAAATGCGGGAATTAAGGAGAATGAACATGAAAATATTATATCGCCCGAAATGCCCTTCATTTGCCCAAAATGGGTTTCAAAGAATGAAAAATAATTTTTCTGGACTCTGAAGGTTATATATGTCGCTATTAGTACTAATATGTCCTAACATGTGGCTAAATGTGGAAAACTAAGTAAATTGAACTTGAAAGGCCAAATTCGGCTCGAAACGACTTTCATTTACCCAAAATGATATTTATCTACCCAAAATAGATTAAGAGCATATGATTGGACTTTACTTGACTCTAATGATAAAATATTTTGATCTTATAGCTATACATGTTCTAACATGAGACTAAATGCCGGAATTAGGGAGAATGAACATGAAAAATCTAATATTGGCGCTAAATGACCTTCATTTACCCAAAATGGGTCTCAAAGCATGAAAAATGATTTTTCTTGACTCTAATGGTTATATATGTTGCTATAAGAACTGTATATGTACTACATGTGGCTAAATGAGGAAAATTATGTAAATTGAACATGTAAGGCCAAAATCGGCCAGAAACGACCTCCATTTACCCAAAATGACATTTATCTACCCAAAATGGATCTAGAGCATATAAGCGGACTTTACTGGACTCTAATGGTTAAATAGGTTGTTATTATAGCTATACATGTTCGAAGATGAGACTAAAAGCTTGAATTAAGGAGAATGAACATGAATTTTTTATATCGAACCTAAATGACCTTTATTTACCCAAAATGGGTTTCAGAGCATGAAAAATGATTTTTCTTGACTCTAATGGTTATATATGTTGCTATTAGTACTATATATTTCCTAACTTGTGGCTAAATGTTGGAAACTAAGTTAATTGAACTTAAAAGGCCAAATCGGCCCGAAACGACCTTCATTTAAAATGACATTTATCTACCCAATATGGATTGATAGCATAAGATTGGACTTTACTTACTCTAATGGTTAAATATTTGGTTATTATAGTTATACATGTTTTAACATGAGACTAAATGCGGGAATTAAAAGAGAATGAACATGAAAAATGTAATATCAGCCCAAAATGACCTCCAGTTACCCAAAACGGGTTTCAAAGCATGAAAAATGATTTTTTTTATGCTAATGGTTATATATGTTGCTAGTAGAACTATATACTTCCTCCGTTTCTAAATAAGTGTAACATTTGTATAGTGTTTACTATTCACAGTTTAAACTTTAATTAGCTTTGGTGATTTAGGGTTTAGGAAAAACATAGTCATGTGGGATCTTGTTAGATTCGTCTGAATGTGAATTTTTTTAATATCAACTTTTTGTAATTTTTACTTATTGATAATTGAAAATATTAATGGTTAAAATAATGCATTGGCAAACGTGAAAACAAGAAGTGTTGCACTTATTTAAAAACAGAGGAAGTATGTCCTAATATGTGGCTAAATGTGGAAAACTATATAAATTGAACTTAAAAGGCCAAAATAGGTCCGAAACGACCTTCATATACCCAAAATGACATTTATCTACTCAAAATGGGTTTAGAGCATATGAGTGGACTTTACTTGTCTCTAATGGTTAAATATGTTGTTACTATAGCTATAAATATTCTAACATGAGACTAAATGCGGTAGTTAAGGAGAATGAACATGAAAAGTTTGTGATCCCCCATAATTTTCAAGGATTTGATATATATATATATATATATACATACATATATATATATATACATACATATATATATATATACATACATATATATATATATACATACATATATATATATATACATACATATATATATATATACATACATATATATATATATACATACATATATATATATATACATACATATATATATATATATATATATATATTTATTTATTTATATTTATATTTAAACATAATCTAGTTTTTTTTAAATGATTTGACTATTTTAAAAGTCAAATTAAGTTATTTTAAGGATTTAAGAAAGTTAAAAATATTTTAAGCATGCTTTGATAAAAGTTTTAAATACTAATTTCTATTGGAAAAGAAGTCTAATGGACTTGAGGAACCCAATAAGAAAAATGAGTCATATTGATGATAAAAGTTCTTATTTGTTTATCCTATTTATCATCAATTTTTATTAGGCCTTATCTCTTTGTCCAGATCCCAAAAGGAAAGCTCCTCATAAATATCTTAATACCCAATTATTTTACCCCATACAAAGATCTATTTTCTCTCTCCTCACGGTTTTCTTTCCCTTCTCTCACTCCTTTTTTTTCTCTCACCCGAATCTGATTGGCCAGATTTCTCATAATTCCGTTTATTTTTAGCCAAAAATTTCCTTCTTGAAAATTGTAGATCTCGAAACGTTATTGTACTTAGGCTCAAAAATTACTCGATTCCAATTATTATTCTATCAGTTACGGCCTCTGCAAGTTTTGCAATTTTGCTGCCATATTTCTCTCGTGATTTCGGTATTTCACTCTTTTTCTCCCTTTTTCTTTTCTTCTTCTTCAAGATTCCATTAAAGACTATGTTTTAATGCTTTCTTTTAATGTTAATTATGATTATTGATTTTAATTTACTGTTTTAGTAAGTAATTTGGATTCATATATATTTTATATTACAAGAATAAAAATTCAGATTTGTTTAATTTGATTAGATTGAAGTTTTAATCATTAAAGTATGGATTTTTAGGGTTTTAATTACTAGAAAACCATAGTAGCATATTAGATACTATGAGATTGATTTAGATTAAGATTTTAAACATGTTTATATATGTTTAAAGAAGGTTATTGATTTTTAAAGTTGCTGGAATTTCAGAAAGGTTTTTATTAATGGAGTTTTAAGAATTTTAATTACTAGTATGGTAGTACTATGCTAGGAATTAAAATCAGCTTTTGAACATATTTAAAGGGGATTTTAAATATTTTAGAGTTGCTGTAATTTTTATTTAAGAGTATTGATTTTGGTTAGTTATATTGATTTCTAGGCGGAGAATACTTCGTAGGAGACCTTTAAGGAGTTAAAAGTGGCCTGCTGACTAGTTTACACAAGGTATGTACATACCTGTGTGCTATGTGATTAGTATCATGATTTAAGGAGAAAGATTTTAGTACCATGTATAGGAACTTATTATGTTTATATATATATATATATATATATGATATCTAGTATTTGATTGTTACATGTTTTATGCCTGTGTGCAAGCATGTGATTTGAGATTTATTATGAGTATTAGATTGTATGTTTGTATGGAATATTTGATACAAGCATGAAAAGGAAGTTTTGTTTATTAATTCGAATGAGGAATTAATATATGTTATATAGAGTTCGAATCATGTTATTCATGTATAACCTGACAAGTATTATTTTATTATCTTATGAGGAATGTGGGCCTTATTTGGTAAGTTGATAAGTTATGCCTTTTTAAAGGTAAGATTATTGTTGGCTAGGTTGAAGAAATAAGAAAGTTCAGGTTAAAAAGAAAAGTAAGTCTTGGATTGTAAGTTGATCAGTTATTAAATTCTAAGATAAAAGGAGTTTAGTTGTGACTGTTTGATTATTATTTCTGTCTTGCTTGTATGTGAGTCATAACAAGTGATTATTGGAAATTAACGTAAAGTGTAACGAGAATAGTTATAGACTTTATGTACATCTAGAGTTAGACACTAAGGGTTGGAGTACATGGTGAGTGTGCCATGGCTTTTCTAGGAATGGATTGATCACCATCCGTCTTTTAGTTCAAAGGTTCCTCGATATCGCAGGTCATTCTGGAATACAGAGTCACGCCCGTTGATATGAAAGAGAAGTCGTTATATAGAGTTCTAGTTCTGTTAGGATTCTATGTAAATTAGGAGTTTTATTTTAATTAAGTATTTAAGTGATAAAGGAATCCTATTATACTTAGGAGTCTAATTCCTTATCATTGAGTCTAAGTAGGAGTCTTATTTTACTAATTATATTAGGAATAGGCGTGTGTAAGTATAGGTTATTATTTGTCTTTATCCTTAAGATAAAGATAGATAAGTTTATTAGTTGTTATCTTTAAGATTTACTAGTCATAATAGGTTTAGGAAATCTTGTACTATATATATGGGATTTTCGACCATTAAGAATAGAGATTTATGAGATTAGAGTTTTAATTTTCTTTGTGAAAATTTTCGGACTTCTTTGTGATTTCCAAACCTTGAATCAATTACTTTGTGTTTGAGATTTAAGATTGATTGCTTAATTACTTTGTGTTTGAGAGTGAATCAAGACCCAATTCGTGAGTTACTTTGTGTTTGATCGAATTGTTCTATCCTTAATACTTAAAGAAAACCCTAAAGATCCAGTCTTTCTTTCAAGATTCTTAGATTTCCGTAAAACTCGACTAAAGTACATTCACATTTATATCAAAGTGGTATCAGAGCTGGTCGAAAAAAATTCAAAAAAACTTGCAGTTTGTTCTACCAGATTCAAACAGTTTCCAGGTGCGTTTTGTTTATTTTGTTCTCCTAGTTGGAAACGAATTTTTGGGTTATTCTTAAGCCTAAACTGGACTACTACATGTCTAGTTTACTGTCCTAAAATTTCGTGGGAATTGAAGATTGTTTCGTATAGTTTCGGGACGGTTTTTGTTCATTGGTCTAATTTCGATTGAATCTGGCACGGTTGGGATAAATTGTGTTGTGGTTGATATACTTGGAATTTTTGAGTGAAATTTTGGTCGAGTGCTAAAACATATAGACTAATCCTGACAAAATTTCATTGAATTTGGAGTTATATTTCTTGAATTTTCGATCTTTAAATTGCATGGGTATTCTGGACAGTTTTTGATGGACTATTTTGACACAAAATTATGGATGATTGGTATAGAACTATTAAAGCCATTAATAAACTTAGTCTTGAAGAGTCTATTGATATTTTAGTAGATCTCTTGACTTATTCTAAGCTAACAAAGACGGGAGGCATTTATGAAAATGAATTGGCTATTCGAAGGCATGTCCAAAGAACCGAAACAAGAAAAAAGGAACTTGAGAGGCAACAAAAGGAAAAAGAAAACTTGGCTACACTCATGGAGACACTTCAAGATTTGAATGATTTGGTTCAACTTCAAGAGAAACAACATGAAGAAACAATAAAGATACATCAATGCCCCAATGAAGAATACGTATCTAAGGAAGAATATGCCTTGTTCTTTGCACAATTGCTTGAAGAAGAGAAGGTATCTTTGGAGGATTCGGTTCCTATAGTTCCTTCTTCGGCTCAACTTACCTTACAGCTTGAATCTTTGAATTGTCCCATCCCCAAGATCCATCCTTTGACATTCAAGAAGATTTACCAATTGCACCTTTGGTTTTTACCACCACTAAAGGTCTGATCGTTGCTGCCCCATGTACACCTATTGATACCCCAGGTACGCCCAAGGCGCCAAAGACGTGTTGGGTACCACCATATGCCGCTATTCAAACGGATTTTTGTTGTCCTACGGTAAATATTGGTAATCCAAGTCACACAATCTCGTGTACTCTCCTATTGTTTGCCAGTCGTGATCTTGTTTTAATGGATCATGGATTTCGCGCATGGATGATTGCTTGGCTATGACAAAACTTGAGGACAAGTTTTTTTCAAGAAGGGGAGTTTGATATGAAAGAGAAGTCGTTATATAGAGTTCTAGTTCTGTTAGGATTCTATGTAAATTAGGAGTTTTATTTTAATTAAGTATTTAAGTGATAAAGGAATCCTATTATACTTAGGAGTCTAATTCCTTATCATTGAGTCTAAGTAGGAGTCTTATTTTACTAATTATATTAGGAATAGGCGTGTGATAAGTATAGGTTATTATTTGTCTTTATCCTTAAGATAAAGATAGATAAGTTTATTAGTTGTTATCTTTAAGATTTACTAGTCATAATAGGTTTAGGAAATCTTGTACTATATATATGGGATTTTCGACCATTAAGAATAGAGATTTATGAGATTAGAGTGTTAATTTTCTTTGTGAAAATTTTCGGACTTCTTTGTGATTTCCAAACCTTGAATCAATTACTTTGTGTTTGAGAGTGAATCAAGACCCAATTCGTGAGTTACTTTGTGTTTGATCGAATTGTTCTATCCTTAATACTTAAAGAAAACCCTAAAGATCCTGTCTTTCTTTCAAGATTCTTAGATTTCCGTAAAACTCGACTAAAGTACATTCACATTCATATCACCCGTATTTCATCTTCTTAATGAAGGCATTAGTAGATAAGTCAACTCGTTCCAATAACTATTCCATTTGAATAATAAAAAGATGTTTAGAGTTTAGTTCAGTAAAAGTTGTCTGCACAATGTTATATGATTATACTATTATTTATCCCTGCACGTTATCATTTAGTATCATGTTAGGAATGCTTATGTTTTAGTATATAGTACTCAGGTTTGCTGATTACGTGCTTTGTTTGTATGTGTGATCATGGCTTTGCTTTATTGATGCTGTGATGATCCATTTTGGTGAGCAGATTCATTATAGCATTGACATTACAGGTTCGCAGATGTGCATCATTGGGAACCTGGAGTGGTTAGAATGTGTAACTAGTATATTTAGTTTCTGCAATTATAAGAACATATTTTATTATGTTTGTTTGAGTGACTCATTTAGATTGTTTGAGTTCTAAGTACTTATTCATTTGGTTATTTATATATTTTTAATAAATTTTAAAGATTAGTTAATTGTTTTCCGCTGCAAAATTCTGAATAAGCCGATATGTTATCACACAGGCGATAATGCTTTAGTAATTCTCTAAGTTTTATATTATAATGGTATTTCTGAAAAGAGAGAATTATCGGGGTGTTACAAATCTAATATCACCCTAAATGCCTTCATTTGCCCAAAATGGGTTTCAAAGCATGAAAAAAAAATTCTTGACTCTAATGGTTATATATAATGCTATTAGTACTGAATATGTCCTGACATGTGGCTAAATGTGGGAAGTTAATTAAATTGAACTTGAAAGGTCAAATTCGGCTTGAAACGACCTTCATTGAACCAAAATGACATTTATCTACACAAAATGGATTGAGAGCATTTGAGTGGACTTCACTTGACTCTAATGGCTAAATATTTTGTTCTTATAGCCATACATGTTCTAACATAAGACTAAATGCGGGAATTAAGGAGAATGAACACACATGAAAAATCTCATATCGGCCTAAATGACCTTCATTTCCCCAAAATGGGTTTCAAAGCATGGAAAATGTTTTTTCTTGACTCTGATGGTTATATATGTTGCTATTAGAACTATATATGTCCTAACATGTGGCTAAATGTGGAAAACTATGTAAATTGAACTTGAAAGGCCAAAATAGGCCCGAAAGGACCTTCTTTTACCTAAAATGACATTTATCTACTCAAAATAGATTTAGAGCATATGAGTGGACATATACTTGACTCTAATGATAAAATATGTTGTTATTACAGCTATACATGTTCTAACATGAGACCAAATGTGGGAGTTAAGGAGAATGGACATGAAAATCTAATATCCCCTTAAATGCCCTTCATTTGCCCTATATGGGTTTCAAAGCATGAAAAATAATTTTTCTTGACTCTAATGGTTATATATGTTGCTATTTATACTAAATATGTCCTAAAATGTGGCTAAAATGTGGGAAACTAAGTAAATTAAACTTCAAAGGCCAAATTCAGCCCGAAACGACCTTTATTTACCCAAAATGACATTTATCTACCCAAAATGGATTGAGAGCATATGAGTGGACTTTACATGACTCTAATGGTGAAATATTTTGTTCCTATAGCTATACATGTTTTAACATAAGACTGAATGCGGGAATTAAGGAGAATGAACATGAAAAATCTAATATCGACCTAAATGACCTTCATTTACCCAAAATGGTTTTTAAAGCATGAAAAATGATTTTTCTTTACTCTAATATTTATATATGTTGCTATTAGAACAATATATGTCCTAACATGTGGCTAAATGTGGAAACTATGTAAATTGAACTTGAAAGGCCAAAATAGTCCCGAAAGGACCTTCTTTTATCCAAAATGACATTTATCTACGTGAAATGAATTTAGAGCGTATGAGTGGATTTTACTTCACTCTAAAAGTTAAGTATTTTGTTTTTATATCTATACATGTTCGAACATGAGACTAAATGCGGGAGTTAAGGAGAATGAACATGAAAAATATAGTATCGCCGTAAATGCCTTCATTTGCCCAAAATGGGTTTCAAAGCATGAAAATAATTTTTCTTGACTGTAATGGTTATATATGTTGCTATTAGTACTAATTTTGTCCTAGTATGTGGCTAAATGAGGAAAACTAATTAAATTGAACTTGAAAGGTCAAATTCGGCCCGAGACGACCTTCATTTACCCAAAATTACATTTATCCACCCAAAATGGATTGAGACCATTTGAGTGGACTTTACATGAGACTAAATGCAGGAATTAAGGAGAATGAACACACATGAAAAATCTAATATCAGCCTAAATGACCTTCATTTCCCCAAAATGGGTTTCAGAGCATGAAAAATGATTTTCTTGACTCTAATGGTTATATATGTTGCTATTAGAACTATATATATCCTAACATGTGGCTAAATGTGGAAAACTATGCAAATTGAACTTGAAATGCCAAAATAGTCCCGAAAGGACCTTCATTTACCCAAAATGACATTTATCTACTTAAAATGGATTTAGAGTATATGAGTGGACTTTACTTGACTCTAATGGTGAAATATGTTATTAATATAGCTATACATGTTTTAACATGAGACTAAATGCGGGAGTTAAGGAAAATGAAAATGAAAATCTAATATCGGCCCAAAATGACCTTCAATTATCCAAAATGAGTTTCAAAGCATGAAAAATGATTTTTTTTACTCTAATGGTTATATATGTTGCTATTAGAACAATATATGTCCTAATATGTGGCGAAATATGGATAACTACGTAAATTGAACTTGAAAGGGGAAAATAGGTCCGAAAGGACCTTCTTTTACCCAAAATGACATTTATATACTCAAAAGGGATTTACAGCATATGAGGGGACTTTACTTGATTCTAATGGTCAAATATGTTGTTATTATAACTATACATGTTCTAACATGAGAGTAAATGCGGGAATTAATGAGAATGAAAATGAAAATCTAATATAGGCCCAAAATGACCTTCACTTACCCAAAATGGGTTTCAAAGCATGAAAAATGATTTTTCTTTTACTCTAATGGTTATATATGTTCCTATTAAAAGTATATATGTTCTAATATGTGGCTAAATGTGGAAAACTATGTAAATTGAACTTGAGAGGCCAAATTCGGCCTGAAACGACCTTCATTTACCCAAAATGACATTTATCTACCCCAAATGGATTGAGAATTGACTCTAATGGTTCAATATGTTGTTCTTATAGCTATACATGTTCTAACATAAGACTAAATGCAAGCATTAAGGAGAATGAACATGAAAAACTAATATCGCCCCGAAATGACCTTCATTTACATAAAATAGGTTTCAAAGCATGAAAAATGAATTTTCTTACTCTAATGGTTATACATATTTCTATTAGAACTATATATGTCTTAATATGTGGCTAAATATGGAAAACTGCGTAAGTTGAACTTGAAAGGCCAAATTCGGCCCGAAACAACCTTCAGTTATCCAAAATGACATTTATCTACCTAAAATGGATTGAGAGCATATGAGTGGACTTTAATTGACTCTAATGGTTAAATATGTTGTTCTTATACCTACACATGTTCTAACATGAGAGTAAATGTGGGAGTAAAGGAGAATGAACATGAAAATCTAATATCGCCATAAATGCCCTTCATTTGCCCAATATGGGTTTCAAAGCATGACAAATAATTTTTCTTGACTCTAATAGTTATATATGTTTCTATTAGTATTAAATATGTCCTAACATGTGGCTAAATATGGGAAACTAAGTAAGTTGAACTTGAAAGGCAAAATTCGGCCCTAAACGACCTTCATTTACCCAAAATGACATTTAACTACCCAGACTGGATTGAGGGCATATTAGTGGACTTTACTTGACTCTAATGGTTAAATATTTTGTTCTTATAGCTATACATGTTTTAACATGAGACTAAATGCGAGAATTAGGGAGAATGAACATGATAAATCTAATATCGGCCTAAATGACCTTCATTTACCTAAAATGAGTTTCAAAGCATGAAAAATGATTTTTCTTTACTCTAATGGTTATATATCTTGCTATTAGAAGTATATATGTCCTAATATGTGGCTAAATGTGGAAAACTATGTTAATTAAACTTGAAAGGCCAAAATACGTCTGAAAGGACCTTTTTTTTACCCAAAATGATATGTACCTACTCAAAATGGATTGAGAGCATATGAGTGGACTTTCTGTGACTCTAATGGTCAAATATATTGTTATTATAGCTATATATGTTGTAACATGAGACTAAATGCGGGAGTTAAGGAGAATGAACATGAAAATCTAATATGGCCATAAATGCCCTTCATTTTCCCAATATGGGTTTCAAAGCATGACAAATAATTTTTCTTAACTCTAATAGTTATATATGTTTGTATTAGTATTAAATATGTCCTAACATGTGGCTAAATGTGGGAAACTAAGTATGTTGAACTTGAAAGGCAAAATTCGGCCCTAAACGACATTCATTTACCCAAAATGACATTTAACTACCCAAACTGGATTGAAAGCATATTAGTGGACTTTACTTGACTCTAATGGTTAAATATTTTGTTCTTATAGCTATACATGTTTTAACATGAGACTAAATGCGAGAATTAAGGAGAATGAACATGATAAATCTAATATCGGCCTAAATGATCTTCATTTACCTAAAATGAGTTTCAAAGCATGAAAAATGATTTTTCTTTACTCTAATGGTTATATATGTTTCTATTAGAAGTATATATGTCCTAATATGTGGCTAAATGTGGAAAACTATGTTAATTAAACTTGAAAGGCCAAAATATGCCCGAAAGGACCTTTTTTTTTACCCAAAATGATATTTATCTACTCAAAATTGATTGAGAGCATATGAGTGGACTTTCCGTGACTCTAATGGTCAAATATATTGTTATTATAGCTATATATGTTGTAACATGAGACTAAATGCGGGAGTTAAGGAGAATGAACATGAAAATCTAATATCGCCATAAATGCCCTTCATTTTCCCTACATGGGTTTCAAAGCATGACAAATAATTTTTCTTGACTCTAATAGTTATATTTGTTTCTATTAATATTAAATATGTCCTAACATGTGGCTAAAAGTGGGAAACTAAGTATGTTGAACTTGAAAGGCAAAATTCGGCCCTAAACGACCTTCATTTACCCAAAATGACATTTAACTACCCAAACTGGATTGAGAGCATATTAGTGGACTTTACTTGACTCTAATGGTTAAATATTTTGTTCTTATAGCTATACATGTTTTAACATGAGACTAAAAGCGAGAATTAAGGAGAATGAACATGATAAATCTAATATCGGCCTAAATGACCTTCATTTACCTAAAATGAGTTTCAAAGAATGAAAAATGATTTTTCTTTACTCTAATGGTTATATATGTTGCTATTAGAAGTATATATGTCCTAATATGTGGCTAAATGTGGAAAACTATGTTAATTAAACTTGAAAGGCCAAAATACGCCCGAAAGGACCTTTTTTTACCCAAAATGATATTTATCTACTCAAAATGGATTGAGAGCATATGAGTGGACTTTCCTTGACTCTAATGGTCAAATATATTGTTATTATAGCTATATATGTTGTAACATTAGACTAAATGCGGGAGGTAAGGAGAATGAACATGAAAATCTAATATCACCATAAATACCTTTCATTTTCCTAATATGGGTTTCAAAGCATGACAAATAATGTTTCTTGACTCTAATAGTTATATATGTTTATATTAGTATTAAATATGTCCTAACATGTGGCTAAATGTGGGAAACTAAGTATGTTGTACTTGGAAGGCGAAATTCGGCCCGAAACGACCTTTATTTACCCAAAATGACATTTATCTACACTAGTAGAAAAAGCATGATTTGCTTCCCCATATTTGCATTGCATAGACATGGAAGTGACGCAAAACACCTATTTGCGTCGCATGACAAACAGAGTACGCCGCAAAACATCAAAAACAATACCAGGACACGCCTAATATGCGTCGCATGGTACATTTGTGCGACGCATATTAGGGTTTTGCGTCGCATGGTACACACGTGCGACGCAAATCATGCGTGTATGGGAAGCTTAGGGAGACAGATGTGCGTCGTACTAGGGGAAGGGTGCGACACACTTTAATCATCTGCGTCGCACGTGCCTTAGGTGCGACGCAAAAGGCTCTCCCCCCTCTTTTTGTAAAACTCCCAACGGCTTTCTTTATTTTCGAGCCCTAACTCTACAACTTCTGCTATCCCCCCCTCTCTCTCTCCTGCGACACTCTGCGCACACACTCTCGCCGGGAACCTTGCTCACAATCGCGCCGGCGCACACTCTCGCCGGGAACCTTACTCTTGCCGGTGCCGTCTTCGGCGCACTTCCTCTCTCTCTCTCTCTCTCTCTCTCTCGCTCTTCCCCTCTCTTTCATTCTCTTTCCTTACTCTCTCGTTCTCTTTCCATCTTCATCGCCGGGAACTTTGCTCACAATCTCGCCGAGAACTTTGCTCACACTCTCCTTACAATCGCCGCCGGTGCACCGGTTATCTCTCTCACTCTCCCTTCGGTGCACCGTCGGTCCTGCCTCCGGCAAGGAGGTATTTTTTTGTTTTTTTGTATTAATATATATTAATCTTGTATTTTCAAGTTATTTAATTTTTTTAGGGGTTGTTTTCAATAATCTTAGTTCTAATTTTTGTTAAGGGGTTAAAATTAGAATTCAAATCATGATAAACATGTGTGAAATAATTTGAGATTAAATTTAGGATATTCTAGCTTATGAATTTGTATAGTTTGTGTAGTATATAGTTTCTTGAAAGCTCTCTTTAGAAATATGTGCTTCAATTATGAGTTAG
Organism: Beta vulgaris subsp. vulgaris; assembly: GCF_026745355.1. Classification (NCBI taxonomy): domain Eukaryota; kingdom Viridiplantae; phylum Streptophyta; class Magnoliopsida; order Caryophyllales; family Amaranthaceae; genus Beta; species Beta vulgaris. Next base: position 28,420,479 of record NC_079209.1, read on the forward strand.
AATTCTTGAATGCTCAATTTAGAATTTGAAACTTATGTCATTCCTTTACATTGTAGTTTAGTTGCCACCTTAGTCCTCATCGGTTTGTCGGTTCTCCAAGCTCGTGCTTGTGCTCGTCTCGCTGCTCCTTGAGAGCAGAGGTATGTATTATATTTTTGTTATTTTTTTTTATGTTTAATGTAACCATTAGTTTGGATTTAGGAATGTATATATGTGAATTGTTTGGTTATTATTGATTGGGAAAATATATGTTAAATTATGACCAAGCCTATATGGACATAACTTAATGGGGTGGGGAGGGGAATCTAAGGAACGGATTGGTTTGTCATGTTTAATTGCAATGTGCATCAGTTGCCTAGATACCCGTTCTAGGCTTGCTCATTAGGAGTAAGTCTTGAATAGTCCCGGTTTGGGACTGTCTTTGAGTTTCTTATCTCACTTAGGATGTGAATGAATGTTTGGTTTTTGATTCTAAGAAAGATCCGGCTCATTTCCCTAAGCGTTCTCTGGGTACATATGTTGATAGTTTAACTACTATATTTCATTGTGTACTTGGAGAACTGTAGGGAAGTGCTGCCGGATTTTTCTTAGAATTGAAAACCAAATGTTCATTCACTAGTGAGATGAGAAACTCAAGGATGGGTTAGGTTGGAGTGATAAGGACCCAAATGGTCATGACTGCATTTGATAAACTACTTTGAATGATGTGATCGATTGTATTATTGTTTGGTTTCTCTAGTGTATGAATATGGATCGAAACTGTATGTATGGTAATCGAATTTCGACGACATTTCTACAAGGGGTTAATGAATTTATCAGAGTTGCGTTAAAACATCAATCGGAGAATGGGTCAAAGTTAGTCTTGTGTCCTTGTTGTGATTGCAATAACTCAAGGGGGTATCGTGATATGGATCAAATTAAAGATCATTTGATTCGTCGTGGGTTTAAGAGTAACTATACTAGGTGGACATGGCATGGAGAATTTTATGATGTGGATATGAGCTCCACTAGCTTGTGTGATGATTTACATGTTGATGAGGTTGAGGTTGAGATTGAAGGAGATGGTGAGAATGAGAATGATAGGGTTGATGATGAAAATGACATGGTATATGATGAAATGATAGAGTAGATGAGATGTTGCACAATTTGGAGATGAAAGAACCGATCGTCCGCATATGTATGATAGTATTTTAAGTGCAGCGGAAAAACCTATGTATCTGGGGTATGAGAATTTCACTAAACTTTCTGGAATCCTCACATTGTTCAATATGAAATCGAAGCATAGTTGGACAGATAAAAGTCTAAGTGAGTTGTTCACTTTTTTACAAGAATTGCTACCTGAAGGGAATGAAATGCCCAACTCTACCTACGAGGCAAAGAAATTGTTGTGTCCATTAGGTATGGAATATGAGAAGATACATGCATGTCAAAATGATTGTGTGTTGTATCGAAACGAGTACCAGGATTTGCGTGAGTGTCCTAGGTGTGGAAAGTCTCGATACAAGATAAAAGATAATAATGATGAGGGGATGAGAAAGAAAGAAACTCCGGCGAAGGTTCTTTGGTATCTACCAATCATTCCGAGATTTAGGCGTTTATTTTCGGATGAAAATAATGCTAGATTACTAAGATGGCATGCGGACGAGAGGAAGAAAGATGGGATGCTTAGACATCCGGCCGATTCTCCGCAATGGAGAAATATCGACCGAAAGTTTCCCATTTTGGTAAAGAACCTCAAAATCTTAGGCTTGGACTTTGTACAGATGGGATGAACCCATTTGGCACACTAGGTACCCTACATAGCACTTGGCCGGTTCTACTGATAATTTATAATCTCCCTCCCTGGTTATGTATGAAGCGTAAATTTATTATGCTATCGCTTCTTATTTCGGGTCCTAAGCAACCCGGAAACGATATAGATGTGTATCTTGACCCGCTTCTTCAAGATCTGAAATTGTTGTGGGATGAAGGTGTTTCCATGTTCGATGCGTATGCGAAAACTGACTTCACATTGCGTGCCATGATATTTTGCACGATTAATGATTTCCCGGCTTATGGGAATTTGTCAGGGTATACGGTTAAAGGAGCAAAGGCATGCCCTATTTGTGATGAGAATATGATTGATAAGCGGTTACATCATTGTGGGAAGAATGTGTACCTGCATTATCGTACATGGCTTCCTTTAGATCATCCATTCCGTAGGAAGAAAAAGTTGTTCAAAGTCAAGTGGAGATGAGAGAAGCCCCTGTACCTTTACGTGGAAAAGAGGTTTCTAATAGGGTAAAGGATATTGAAACAATTTTTGGCAAGCCCTTCAAAAGTGTCTCAAAGAACTTATACAAGAAAAGATCTAAGTTTTGGGACCTTCCGTATTGGGAAGTTTTGGAAGTCAGACATTGTCTTGATTTAATGCACATTGAGAAAAATTTTGTGATGCCATTGTCGGAACATTGTTGAATATGCCCGGGAAGACAAAGGATGGAGTTAAAGCTAGGAAAGACATGGCTGAAATGGGCAAACCAGAATTAGCACCTCAGGAGCGGGGACAACGCTATTATCTTCCACCAGCTTGCTACACTTTGTCTAAGAAGGAGAAAACTAGTTTTTGTGAGTCACTGCATAGGTTAGGTTCCTGCTGGATACTCGTCAAATTTCCAAAATCTTGTTTCACTGAAGGACTTGAAACTTGTTGGTTTGAAATCTCATGATTGTCATATCTTGATGCAGCATATATTACCTGTTGCAATACGAGGAATTTTGCCTTCCCAAGTAAGATAAACAATCACAAAATTGTGTTTCTTCTTTAGAACTATCTCTAACAAGGTGATTGATCCTAACATTCTAGATAACTTGCAAGCCGATGTAATAGAGACGATGTGCCGATTTGAAATGTACTTTCCACCATCATTCTTTGACATCATGCCTCATTTGATAATCCATCTTGTTAGAGAAATTAAACTTTGTGGGCATGCCATCAATGGTTAAAGTGATGAATCCAGCAATTCATATGGGTACTCTGAAGGGTAAAGTGATGAATCCAGCAATTGGTTTGCCAAAATCTAGACATGAAGGAAGGCTTGAAGGTTGTGGTACCATTGGGAGAAAAAGATTGTGTCTTGATGGAGAGTTGAAAAGAAAAGCAGAATTGATTGTGTTACAAAATCTGAAACAAGTTCATCCTTACTTAAATGAGCACATGACTGTGCTTAGTGTTCAATATCCATTGTTTAATGAAAGTGACTTGATGATTGAGCATAATCGGACGTTCGTTGATTGGTTTAAAGAACGAGTTATGAACCAATTATCTGATACTCCTAACGATGTATCGGATATATTGAAATGGTTGGCATATGGGTCAAAGACGCAAGTTCTTTTCTATGAGGGGTATGCCATCAATGGTTATACATTTTATACTAAACGGCAAGATGAAAAATCAACGATGCAAAATAGTGGTGTTATGATGGGGGCTTTGTCATTAGAGTATAAAAGTAAAACAGATAGAACGGTTGTTGAGACAATGAAGTCTCACAACAAGAATCCGCCTTTTTAGCGTCTAACTTTAGCGTCCGATAGTATACGTGGACGGTAAATTCTAAATTAGCGTCTGATATATGACAGACGTATATTAGCGTCTGTTTTCTTTTTTTAGCGTCCGTTCTTGTAAACAGACGCTAATTAGCGTCCGTTTTTGTAAACGGACGCTAATTAGCGTCCGTTAAGTAAATTAGCGTCCGTTTGGCAGACGCTAATTTATTGGTCTTACCAAAATCAATCGACCAAACCAAACCGTCCAGTAACTTCCTCATTTCTCCCACAAACGCAAAAACCCTTCTTCTTCGCTCTACTCTTTCTCTCTCCTGTTCTTCAAAGAAGGCGTAGACGCCTTCGATTTCTTCTTCATTTCTGCTCTTTTTCTCTCTCCTATTCAACATTCTTTCTTCGTTTCAGATCTAGTCAAATTCTTTAGCCAAAATGAGGATTGAAATGCCTGCTGGGAGCTTTACTGTCTTGAGCACGGTATTCAGGTATCTCTCTTGTTTTTTTGATCTTTCATTTTTAATGTTTCTATATACCGAAAAGTTGATGTTATATTGTTTTGATTTGGTTGAATTCGTTGATTTTGATATCGCATTTTGGTAGAACATGTAAATATATGGTATTTGTATGCAGATCTGGTGTCATATTATTTTTTTAAGCATTCGCAGTTTAGTAGAACATGTATGCAGATATGGTGTCTATGGTATTTTGATATAATGAATGCCAGATCTAATGATTTACGTTTCAGAATGATGTTTTTCAAAAGTTCTGATTTGTTGTATGTTGAAATTTGTGTGTAGATGTTTTCTATAATCTGTAGGATCTAATTGAAGTCCTTAAAATTATAGCATTTTTAGTGAATTTGATGAAATTTACAAGGATTTTAGACTGTCTTTGTGAAAGTCTTGTCGATCTGCTGTCTATGGTATTTTGAGGTTTTGGTTACCATATGGGTAGCTGGGATGCCGTTCCAGCCTTACCCCTACTGTACCTGAAGTCTCAGATTATGATTCACAATGGCCATCAGGTATGACCTTCCTCTCATCATCACATGAATACTAAATTCTGTAGTAAGTCATTTTAGTGGGACTTACGTAAGACTATGCATTTTGAATGTTTACTGTCTATTCTTTGCGTGCGATGAGATAGAAGGGAGAAATATTAAGGTCATATATTGGTGAAAGTGGAATAATTTTGACTTGTTTTCCTGCTTATCATGTATCGCTCAAATGTCATCTTACTTTGAGAGTTTTCAAAATGCTTATCGAAATCAACGACCTTCACAGTGATAAATGTGGCATCTTTGAGGTCAAGTTGCTTAGCTGGAGGCTCAGTTCCAACTTGGGAGTAATTGAGTCTACTGCTTGCTTTTAGATCATCTTTGAATTCGACTTCCTTTTCTTGATGTGTTCTGCTCTTCGTGCGTTGGGTCATTTTTGCATTATTTCTAGGTACTCGTTGCCTCCATACTAAGCTATATGATGTCACTGATGAAATGTAAACTGTAAACACTCACTTTTAAATTGTAATCTGCCGCGAACTTACTACTTACTACACATGTTTGAGGTAATGAAAGAAAGTTTCAAGTTAGCCATCCAATCCACTTAGTTCTTAAGGTACCCTTTTGCTTTAGGTCCATGGACCTCAGTCTGTGTGTTCGTAATAATGATTTTGTTGCGTATTAAGTATGGCCGATGACGTCTTGACATCAAATGAAGGTAGTGATCTAGGATATATCTCAGAACATATAGAAAGCTACTGATTTTGTCATTATCAGGAGTTATCACATGATTAGTATGATATATTAAACTTATGACTTTTCTAGTTATAACATAATCTTCTGCTTTGAGTTTTTCTCAAGTCATATATCTATAAGATCAGCAGTTCTTCATTTTGCAAACTTTTTCTTTATTGGTGTAGACTTTTGGGTCTAGTTGTTCTTTTCCATGGTTTATTTTAGGAATGTAATTAGATATGGAAGTACCTCTGAAACAAGTAATGCTGGGAACTAGAATGAAAACTATATCAGTGGCAAAACTTATGCAAGGGAAGGGAATCTCGTGAATTATATTTAAGCATATCCAACAAAAAACAGTAAGTGCTGGACTGCTTTCAATCATAGGTCATTTAGTAAGTCGTTTGAATTACACAGATGGACGAGTCTTGGTTTTTGAATGTGAGCTTAAGCTAAACTGCTTAAATAAAGTGAAATCAAGATTGTTTGTTGAGCTTGATAGAAATTAGTCTTTCTTTGTCCTCCTTGTAGAGCATACTGTTTGTGAGCAAACTAGTATTATTAGCACATTTATTGACAAGCGTATGAAAGTAATGCAGGTATTGAAATTGGTAACTCCATTTGATTTTCAGATGAGGACATATAGTTGGTGATTGCCAGATTTATCAGTTTCTTCTGTAAATTTCTTTTATGAGTTTCCTAATCGCAGTTGGTAGGAGTATTTAGCTAAATGAGTTTATTCTTCTTTTAGGATCACCAGTTTAGTACTTAAAAAGATTTACATTCATTGGATACAACATAATAACTCACGTTTTGATTTTAAGGTTTTTTGTGTATATTTATCGTAGGCTAACTCTTTATTTATCTTTGTAATTTTGCTGTTTTTCGTTTCATATAGATCATCTGACTGAATCTGTTGGTGTGTATTGTTGGTGACTGAATCCCTTCAATTTCTAGTGTTGAACATTTGAGCATGTTTTATCATCTAATTAGGTAGTATCTGTATTTTTGTTAATATATATTTTTGTATTTTAGCATCTATATTTCTGTATACAACATAATGAACTATTTCTGTATTTGAGCATGTTGAAATAGTATGTGAGGATATTTATGACTTTAGTATAGCAAATAGTGTACTAATTGTGATTTTTTTTTCTTTTGCAGGTTTGTTTGGGTTTGTTAGGATGACTTTGGAAAGGTTGAAGATTGAAAATTTGTATATTGAAGAAGAAATGAATTCTTTCTAATGTATTAGATAGATTTTTTGTTATTATTTATTTAAGTAAGGTTGTAAATTATTCACAGATTTGATTTATCATTTCTATTTATATTGTAATTACTTTTATTACATATAATAATAATTATAATTTTTCCTCTAAATTTGCATTATTATATTAGATAGTGACAAGTTTGACCCAACACAATAACCAAGGAAAAGTGGTTACTAAAAAGTCTCAACATTGCACCATACAAATACAAGCTTGAAACGTTACATGTAATATATAATATGACATTATATTTTCATTACGTTTTTTAATATTCACTAGTTACTAAATCTTATATTAGGTTAAAAGTGCAAAAGCAAGAATCTCTCAGGCTGCTAACAAGCATCCTCATTTTTTGGGCCAAAAATCATATGCGGAGATGATTCCCATTTGGCAAAGCAAAGGGTATATCCCTTCCGCCAATGTTGTCAGGATCGCGATCCTACTTTGGATCGTGAGGAGCTAGCAGGATCGAATCGTAGGATCGAATCGTAGGATCGTAAGATCCTATGAAATTTGTAAAATTAAGTCAATTTTAGCTAATCTGCTTGTACATTCTTCATACATGGGGTAAAATAATGCTAAAAAACTTATCATTTATCGATAATAGTTGATATTGCATAATAAAAAGATCCAAACATACAACAACAATCGTCCAGAAAAAAACAAATATTGAAAATGTTAATAATACAAATTACAAACCAACAATACAAAGACATCTTAATAAAAGTTATTGCAAATTAGAATACAAATATGTTAATCAATCATCATAACCAAAGTTTGCATCATCTACACCATCGTTTACGATATTAGCACCTGAGCTTCTTGTTCTCATTTGATATTGGGTAGTATTTTGTTCCTCATCACCAATATCATCATCACCAAATGTCATGTCCAAATCCCCATCCTCAATATCATTTGAACCATGAGCCGTTGGAGTAACTTGACCATCAATTTCGCCATCGCTCAACTCGTGAATTTCAATGTTGTCGGCTGCCCATTACGTTTAAATAAAGTTATAAACTTATGATGGCAAACTGAAATTTTAAAGGTAAGGAAGGAGGAAAAGTAAAGAACAAACATACCTTGATCACCCCTTTCATTCTCTCTTTGTGCTTCCTCTCGAGCATATCTTCTAGCGGCTCTATCAAGGACGTTCAACCATGTCTCATCATGCGGAAGGAGAGGTTCATCTCTCTCAGTTATCCACTCATCATCAGATGGTAGATCATCAAGAACAATTGTCTCTTGAATCACAGGTTGTTGTTGTTGTTTCTTCTTCAATCTCAGATTATACATAACAAAAACCAAATCATTCATCTTTTTTTTGATGCAAACGATTCCATTTCTTAGTATGAACCTGTTGCAATAGATGATAGACATGATTTAGATACAATCCTACACCTATATGTGAAAAATGGATAATTAAAGGCTAGTTATTTTACCATCTCAAATGCACTCCAATTACGTTCACAACCAGAGGAGCTACAAGTTAGACTTAGAATTCTCATGGCAAACTTCTTAAGTTCGGGACATTCATCCCTATAGGAATCCCACCAATCAGCTTCAAACAAATATGTAAAGTTACGTAAGATTAATGACTTAGTATACTAACTGAGTATTCATAGAAAGTAATAAAGTAATAATAAAAATACCTGGACTCTTTTTATTTCTAGTCATCACTGCAGTAGGCAACCAAGCCCCCTAGCATTCTTGAAAGCATCCATTTGTAAATCAATAAGCATTCGGTCATTGGGGTCAACGACCATTCTTTGCAAACAAGTGTACAACCCAATCTTAATGTCTGCATTAGCATTAAAGTTTGGACTATACTGGAATTGGGGATTGAGAAAGTATGCGGCAGCATGTAGTGGTCTGTGCATTTGAGCCTCCCAACGCTCATCAACAATATCACATATAGGTTTATAGCTATTTTCAAAGAGTTAACACACAAAGAACCCAACTTAGTATATAAATGACAATAAATAAGTATCTAAGTACAGAGAGAATTGGTGGAAAACTTACTTTCTTTCAACATTGTTGAAGTTTTCTTTGATTCGATCTTTTGCTTGTGTCATAGCTTGGTAAATGAACCCCATTGCAGGTTTCTCATCTGAATCTACCATACGAAGAACTTTAACAATGGGCAAAGCTGCTTTCAAACATGTGGTCACACTTTTCCAGAACCCTTGAGTATCTAGAATAATCCTCTGCACTTTTTTTCCTTCAACAGAATTCACAAACTTGCTGTTTTTCCACTTGTTGGATGCAAACAATGCCAACAGTGGACCCTTTTGCTCATTTAGACTCCTCAAAGTTAGGTATGAAGTAGCAAATCGGGTGACAGCAGGTCTAATTAGTTCTCTCCCTTTAGTAAATTCTTTCATCCATGTATGTAGTAGTGTTCTAGAGTATATGTAAGTTGTTACCTTTCTCGCCTTCAAAATTGTCTCACCATGAATTTTAATCTTCTTATCCAAATCCTCTAACATCAAATCGATACAATGGGCTGCACATGGTGTCCAAAATAACCTGCCCCTTTTCTCCATCAATTTCTCTCCAGTAGCCTTGTAGTTTGCAGCATTGTCAGTGACAATTTGCACTACATTTTCTTCACCAACCTTCTGTACTACTGCATCCAGCATCTCAAGGACCTTATCACTAGTCTTTGAGATCTCTGATGTGTCAATAGATGACAAGAAAACAGTTCCCTTAGGGCTATTCACCAAGAAGTTACAAATAGATCGCCTCTGCCTATCACTCCAACCATCCGACATAATTGTACAACCTGTTTTTTTCCATTCTTCCCTATACTCCTCAAGCATATCCATCACATTACTCACTTCTTTATTCAAATATTTCACTCTTATTTCATGGTAACTTGGTGGTTTAAGTCCTATGCCAAACTTAGCAATTTTTTGAACCATAATCACAAATTCAGGATTATTGACTGCATTAAAAGGAATGGCACTAGTATAAAAGAAACGGGCTATTTGTTGGCACACTTCCTCTCTCTCTTCCCTTTTATACTTTTGATTAAGAGTTGTCTGCATAGATGTCTTCTTAGTTACAAAACGATCCATGCTCCCCTTCCCCCTTTGACTACAAGCATATGGTCGAGAAACATCATAAGCATCTTCTTCCTCACCAATGTCATTGAATTTCCGTTTTTTTTAACTGACTCCTCTTCATTAGCCCTCAATAAGGTTAGAAATTGTTGTTTAACATCATCTGGAGCTTGCAAGCAAGGTTCTACATTATTCCTAGTACCGGCAAGGTGATGTTTTAGCCTAAAGATGCCACCAGCACGCACAACCTGACAATATTTACACTTCACTTTCCTAGAGTCACTATCTACCTCAGTTCCATGCTCCCAACCCGGATCAGTTCTACTTCCAAATGCATTTTTTCTCTTTTTTTTCCCAGACGAAGTTGACATGATCTAACTTCTAAGTTCTAAACACAAAGAAAATTAAAAAATGAAAACTAATTAGAAGTTTAGAACAATGAAGAATAACACTGATTGAAATAGAGAAACGAAAAAAGAAAACAAAATAAAAAACAGAATACAAGGAAAATAAAAACTAAAATGAATTAGAGCAATGAAACATTGAAATTTGAAACTAATAATCTACAGTACTACTGTAAATCTGTAATACAGTCAGTAGCACACTCACATTGCTCTAATTTCAGAATTTTGCAAACAATTTCTAAGCATAGAACAAACATTACAAACAAACAGTCAAGCATAGAGCGAAAATTAGCTCCGAATTAAATCAGGAAGCAAAGATTAGTGTTAAATCAGCTTAGCAAAAATTAGGTTCGAATTTAATCAACAATTTTTAAGCACATAACAAAAAAAAGCTTCGAATAATCGAATTACTAAGCACAGAGCAAAAAAAGGTTCGAATTTAATCAACTTAAGATAGATTAACACCACGAAATTAAAAAATAAATTAGAAAGAGAAATAAACTTACCACAAATTAGGGATTTAGCTGAATTTGCAGAGTAGAAACTAGAAAGAGAAAATGGGAGGAACTGAGGAAGAGAGGAAGTCCAGTTGGCATTTGCGTGGTTAAAGGAATTAGGGATTTCGCATAGGGATTTCGGCATTTGCGTGGTTAAATGAATGTTTGGGGCCTTGGGCTGAACTTTGTGAATTGGGCTGAACTTCTAAAAGTAAAAAAAAGTCCAGTTGGCCACTATATTCTAGGATCGTTAAAGTCGCACTAGGATCGCGATCCCATCGATTCTAACGATCCTAGTGCGATCCTGATACGATCCTGCTGGATTGCGATTGTGCAAACGATCCGGATCGATGTGCCTCATCTGGATCGTAGGATCGTACGATCCTACGATCCGGATCGCGATTTTAATAACATTGCCTTCCGCTACAGCTCATCTGTTGACTCATCTACACCATCATTGATTTCCTCCTTGCCGGATCGGACATTGCCTTGGCTTCTCGCGAGATCGAAAAAAGATAAGGATGGAAATTTCTTCTTTCCTAATGAAGAAACAAAAAAGTTAAAAGAGTCCATTGTAAGCATTGTTCAAATTTTATAATGTTTTTCTTGTTCTCCTTACTCGTCTTCTACTAATCATATGACTTTTTTTAACTTGAACGCAGGATGATTGGAAAAAGAAAGAAGCTGAAGGAGAGTTTGTTCCAGGTCGGATGGATGATGCTCTTTCACGTGCTTTGCAGAGGAAAGACCGACCTGGGCGTAGCATTGGGATTACATCTGTTTGGGGAGACCTGATCGGAGCAGTATGCTCGCAAGGGTAAGGGCATGGATGATGAGGAGATTCAGGCATTGAGGCTAGAGTGAGTCAAAGAGTTAGAGAGCAGACTATGAAGAGATGAACTCGAAGATAGATGTTAGGTTCAAGAAAGGTTAATGGCTTATGCGACGCAGTTAGGTATTCCATTACCGACTCCTTCCACTCCAGTCGTTCCTAGTAGCTGTCAATGGGGGGCAATGATCCATTTGCGGACTTGCAGGTATATTGTCATTTTATATATTTCTAATTATTATATTATGCTTCTAAAACACTTAATTGATGTCATTTTCTCTTATTGGATGTTAAGAGTCAAGTTCCATGTCGCTTGGCAATAGCGGATGTCTCGGGACCGATCATTGTAGCTGAGGTACCGTTCATCCACGACAGGAGCATCGTCACACTCTACGAGCCATGAGAGTGAGTGTTGATGAGTTTTATGCTGGATTACGCAGATGTTCCAGTTCCACTCTTACTCCATTCATCACGAAACTCAGTCAAGCCGAGGGTTCTGTCATAGAATGGCCAAAGAGTTGATATTTTGGTCTTTCAGATAATCAGGTAACTTATGTTTAGTATTATGATTTAGTATATAATAAGAAATCTAAATGTATATACTTAGAAATCTTGATTTATATAAAATAAACCAAATAATCTTTATTTTATATATAATATGAATTAAAAAGAATCGATTTGAATTAGGAACATATATCTAAAGAAGGCGCAAGAAGAAGAAAAAGAAAACAGTTGCTAATGATCCTTGCACCGATGAGTCTGCACATAGCACATAGATCCATTGATTAGGTGTCACTTGAGGATATGTCTGATGCGGTCAAGGAGATGCATCGTTTGTTTTGCCAAAAACCTGCAGATGAGCCTTTTACTATCGAAGTTAGTAGGGGTTCCTGCTTCAACTATCCTTCTGATCAGATGATCATTCTCTCCCGACAAGATGTTTTCCAACTTCTGACGGGAGAATGGCTTAATGTATCCGTTTTGCAAGTATTTATGATGTGAGATTTCTCAAACTCTAAACTAATCAAATTTGATATTTATTATTATTATTCGCATCTAACTATAAATATTTGGAGTGTAGGTTTTGTCAGATGATAGTGAGTGAATGGAGATTCAAATATTGGTTTCATGTGTCCTAGTATGATTTCGGGACCATGCTCACCATGAACCAGTTGGCTGCGATCAACTACATGCAAAGGACATTGAGAGCCAATCGAAATATGAAATACATCATGCTTCCATACATTGAAAAGTATGCTTTATTTTCCAACTTCCGTACATTGAAAAGTATGCTTCCCTTTTATCTTTATATATGAACTTATCACATTTTGTTGCATGCTTTAGTCAACATTGGATTCTTCTCGTCCTTTATCTACACAAAAACGGTATATGTATTTGATTCGCTTAGGAGATCAGATAGATCCTTAGCTATCAAGGAACCTGTCATACGTAAGTTAATAATTCTTATAATTCTTACATGTATTTTATGATATTTTAAATACTTTATAACTAGTAATTCTTTTATTGTACTTAGCGCATATACATCATTGTTGTTGTTGTTGTTGTTGTTGTTGTTGTTGTTGTTGTAGCGCATATACATCATTCCTGCTCCTTGAAGGTATCAAAAAGGCAACAAAATTGTCTTGGATATCTATGAAGGTAAAACTCTTATGGTTTTGTATTTGATATGCATTTTATAGTTCTATTTAATATTTCTTAATTTTTTGATTCTAATATGTGTATTTCAATGTGGTGTAGTGTGCTCAACAAACGGGAGGAGATGAATGCGGCTATTTCGTTATGAAATACATGTTTCAAATCGTCCGCTATCTCATGAGTCAAATGATTTGAAGAAGGTATGTATATGTTGTAAATTGGTTACTTTACTTATATATTTTAAAGTTTATTAACTAAGTTAACATATTTATAGGATTTTCCTCAAGCGTTGAACCATACACCATAGAAGATATCAACGAAATCAAAGACAATTTTGCGATTCTTTCAACATCTCGTGGGAGAAGAAAAGGCCAAGTAGTGTTAGTGTAGTAAGTGTAGTAGATGTACATAATTGGTTTATTATTGCAATCTTGGTTGAGTATGGCAACATTGGTTGCTTGCTTGGGATTCATTTGAGATGTATTGAAACAGGTTTTGATATATATATATATATTATATATATATATATATATATATATATATATATATATATTTCCCAACGATTTCTTGGGTTATCCATATTACAAAAGAGACTCTGCCGAATTTTCCCCTCACAATTGTTCATATGAATGTTTGTTTAGTTTTGAATCATCAAATTTTAGTAATATGTAAACAAACCAACAGAAAATCTAAAAAAACCGAAAAAAAAAAATGTAATGAGTCATTTGCGTCGCACATGGCAAGAAGTGCGACGCAAATTGCTCACAATATGCGTCGCACATGGTACAAGGTGCGACGCACATTACTAATGTGCGTCGCACCCAGGAAATGTGTGACGCACATTGCCCTTCCCCTACTGCCCATGCCAGCATGGGAAGGGCAATGTGCGTCGCACATTGCCTGGGTGCGACGCACATTACTAATGTGCGTCGCACCTTGTGCAATGTGCGACGCACATTTCCCTTCCATGCTGGCATGGCAGCAGCAGGGCAATGTGCGTCGCACCGTATATAGGTGCGACGCAAATAGCTCAACCATCTGCGTCGTTTCTCGTACGACGCAGATCGTTTCCTAGTCATTTGCGTCGAGGGCTTTGGCGTCGCACCAGGATCCGACGCAAATAGGCGCCTCACATCCGACGCAAATTGCCTTTTCTGTACTAGTGCTACCCAAAATGGATTGAGGGAATATTAGTGGACTTTACTTGACTCTAATGGTTAAATATTTTCTTCTTATAGCTATACATGTTAGAACATGAGACTAAATGCGAGAATTAAGGAGAATGAACATGATAAATCTAATATCGGCCTAAATGACCTTCATTTACCTAAAATGGGTTTCAAAGCATGAAAAATTATTTTTGTTTACTCTAATGGTTATATATGTTGCTATTAGAACAATATATGTCCTAATATTCTAAATGTGGAAAAATATGTTAATTGAACATGAAATGCCAAAATATGCCCGAATGGACCTCTTTTTACCCAAAATGATATTTATCTACTCAAAATAGATTCAGAGCATATAAGTGGACTTTACTTGACTCTAACGGTCAAATATATTGTTATTATAGCTATACATGTTTTAACATGAGACTAAATGCGGGAGTTAAGGAGAATGAACATGAAAATCTAATATCGCCCTAAATGCGTTCATTTGCCCAAAATGGGTTTCAAAGCATGAAAAAAAATTTCTTGACTCTAATGGTTATATATGTTGCTATTAGTACTAAATATGTCCTGACATGTAGCTAAATGTGGGAAACTAATTAAATTGAACTGGAAAGGTCAAATTCGGCTCGAAACGACCTTCATTTACCCAAAATGACATTTATCTACCTAAAATGGATTGAGGGCATTTGAGTGGACTTTACCTGACTCTAATGGTTAAATATTTTGTTCTTATAGCTATACATGTTCTAACTTGAGACTAAATGCGGGAATTAAGGAGAATGAACACACATGAAAAATCTATTATCTGCCTAAATGACCGTCATTTCCCCAAAATGGGTTTCAAAGCATGAAAAATGATTTTTCTTGACTCTAATGGTTATATATGTTGCTATTAGAATTATATATATCCTAACATGTGTCTAAATGTGGAAAACTATGCAAATTGTACTTGAAAGCCGGAAATAGGTCCGAAAGGACCTTCATTTACCCAAAATGACATTTATCTACCCAAAATGGATTTAGAGCATATGAGTGGACTTTACTTGTCTCTAATGGTAAAATATGTTGTTACTATAGCTATACATATTCTAACATGAGACTAAATGTAGGAGTTAAGGAGAATGAACATGAAAATCTAATATCGCCTTAAATGCCGTTCATTTGCCCAATATGGGTTTCAAAGCATGAAAAATAATTTTTTTGGCTCTAATGGTTATATTGTTTCTATTAGTACTAAATATGTTCTAACATGTGGCTAAATGTGGAAAACTATGTAAATTGAACTTCAACGGCCAAGTTCAGCCTGAAACAACCTTCATTTACCCAAAATTACATTTATCTACTCAAAATGGATTGAGGGTGTATGAGTGGACTTTACTTGACCCTACTGGTTAAATATTTTGTTCTTATAGCTATACATATTTTGGCATAAGACTAAATGCGGGAATTAAAGAGAATGAACAAGAAAAATCTAACATCGGCCTAAATAACCTTCTTTTACCCAAAATGGGTTTCAAAGCATGGAAACTGATTTTTCTTGACACTAATGGTTATATATGTTTCTATTAGAACTATATATGTACTAACATGTGGTGAAATGTGGATAACTATGTAAATTGAACTTGAAAGGGCAAAATAGGCCCGAAAGGACCTTCTTTTACCCAAAATGACATTTATATACTCAAAATGGATTTAGAGCATATGAGTGGACTTTATTTGTCTCTAATGGTTAAATATGTTGTTAATATATAGCTATACATGTTCTAACATGAGACTAAATGCGGGAGTTAAGGAGAATGAAAATGAAAATCTAATATAGGCCCAAAATGACCTTCACTTACCCAGCATGGGTTTCAAAGCATGAAAAATGATTTTTCTGTACTCTAATGGTTATATATGTTGTTATTAAAACTATATATGTCCTAATATGTGGCTAAATGTAGAAAACTATGTAAATTGAACTTGGAAGGCCAAATTCGGCCTGAAAAGAACTTCATTTACCCAAAATGACATTTATCTAGCCAAAATGGATGGAGAGCATATGAGCGGACTTTACTTGACTTTAATGGTTAAGTATGTTGTTCTTATAGTTATACATATTCTAAATATCGCCCCAAAATGACCTTCATTTACCTAAAATGGGTTTCAAAGCATGAAAATTGAATTATCTTACTCTGATGGTTATATATGTATCTATTAGAACTATATATCTCTTAATATGTGGCTAAATATGAAAAACTGTGTAAATTGAACTTGAAAGGCCAAATTCGGCCCGAAATGACCTTCAGTTATCCAAAATGACTTTTATCTACCAAAAATGAATTGAGAGCATATGAGTGGACTTTAATTGACTCTAATGGTTAAATATGTTGTTCTTATAGCTATACATGTTCTAACATGAGACTAAATGCGGGAGTTAAGGACAATGAACATGAAAATCTAATATTGCCCTAAATTCCCTTCATTTTCCCAATATGGGTTTCAAAGCATGAAAAATAATTTTTCTTGTTTCTAATAGTTATATATGTTTCTATTAGTATTAAATATGTCCTAACATGTGGCTAAATGTGGGAAACTAAGTATATTGAACTTGAAAGGCGAAATTCGGCCCGAAAAGACTTTCATTTACCCAAAATGACATTTATCTACCCAAAATAGATTGAGGGCATATTAGTGGACTTTACTTGACTCTAATGGTTCAATATTTTGTTCTTATAGCTATACTTGTTTTAACATGAGACTAAATGCGAGAATTAAGGAGAATGAACATGATAAATCTAATATCAGCCTAAATGACCTTCATTTACCTAAAATGGGTTTTGAAAGCAAGAAAAATGCTTTTTCTTTACTCTAATTGTTATATATTTTGCTCCTGGAACTATATATGTCCTAACATGTGGCTAAATGTGGAAAAATATGTAAATTGAACTTTACAGGGCAAAATAGGCCCGAAAGGACCTTCATTTACCAAAATGACATTTATCTAGTGAAAATGAATTTAGAGCATAGGAGTGGTCTTTACTTGACTCCAATGCTCAATTATGTTGGTATTATAGCTATACATGTTCTAACAAGAGACTAAATACGAGAGAAAAGGTGAATGAAAGTGAAAAACTAATATCGCCCCAAAATGACCTTCATTTACCCAAAATAACATTTATCTACCCAAAATTGAACATGACGCTAAATATGGGAAACTGAGTAAATTGAACTTGAAAGGCCAAATTCGGCCTGAAAAGACCTTCATTTACCCAAAATAACATTTATCTACCCAAAATGGATCAAGAGCATATGAGTGGACTTTACTTGACTCTAATGGTTAAATATTTTGTTCTTATAGCTATACATGTTCTAACATGATATTAAATGGGAGAGTTAAGGAGAATGAACATGAAAATCTAATATCACCCTAAATGCCTTCATTTGCCCAATATGGGTTTCAATGCATGAAAAATAATTTTTCTTTACTCTAATTGCTATATATGTTGCTATTAGAACTATATATATCATATTATGTAGTTAAATGTGGAAAACTATGTAAATTGAACTTGAAAGGCCACAATAGGCCCGAAAGGACCTTCTTTTACCCAAAATGACATTTATTTACTCAAAATGAATTTAGAGCATATGAGTGGACTTTATTTGACTGTAACGGTCAAATATGTTTTTATTATAGCTATACATATTCTAACATGAGATTAAATGCGCGAGTTAAGGAGATTGAACATGAAAATCTAATATCGGCCTAAATGCCCTTCATTTGTCTAATATGGGTTTTTTGACTCTAATGGTTATATATGTTTCTATTAGTACTAAATATTTCCTAACATGTGGCTAAATGTGGGAAACTAAGTAAATTGAACTTGAAAGGCCAAAATCGGCCAGGAACGACCTTCATTTACCCAAAATAACAAGTACCTACCCAAAATGGATTGAGAGCATATGAGTGCACTTTACTTGACTCAACTTGTTAAATATTTTGTTCTTATAGCTATACTTGTTTTAACATGAGACTAACACTACTACAAAAAAGGGCAAAGATAACTGTTAAATAAGGCTTTACATAACAGTTTTGAGGTGTTATCCAAGTCAATGTAATGTAAAGTAAACATAACACCTGACGAAAGTGTTATGTTTGCCAGAGAAAACATAACAGTTATTTATAATACATGTTATGCCATTAGATAACACATTTTATAAATAAGTATTATGTTTGCTATTTATATATAACACTTATCTTGAATAACTGTTATGGTTTCCTATATTATATATAACATATATTACCTATAACTATTATCTATTATTTTTTTTAAAAAATAATAAAATTATCATTTCACGCATATATTATTGGTCGTAGGCAGCAGGCAGACATTACAATACAATACCTGTATCTGTCGTATAATTAATACTCAACACATAAGATCTAAACCAATAAATTGAATTGATATTCCAAACTTTCAAAATTCTTTATATTACAAAATAATTCAACTAATATTCATAAATCTAAACTTCTAAAAAAAACTACTATATATACATATCAATATTAATCTAAATCATAAACAAAAATCAAATCTATCCTATATATAGCCACATTCACATGATATCAATATCCAAATCCAAAAATATAATGTATGTCCAATAGTGGATTAAGGTTAAAAAATTTAGGCGGAAAGTTATAACTCATTCATCATTTGTGCTTCGTGTTGATCTCCGACATATGTAATCCACAACTCCCTTAGTTCATCAATTTTCTCCTGAGAATAGTTTGGACCAATGCCTTGATAGTACTACATAAGTAATTACAAAATAAGTACTCATATACAAAAACTTGAAAAGTAATTAAACTTTTAATTAATCATGCACAAATTAATTTATCATAATCAAAATCTCTCCTCTCACTTTTTAATTTCTAGAGACCTATCATGCATTCATGCTAATCCTTATTCCCTACACTACAACATGCAATAACAAGACGTTGATCACCCCTTAAACCAAATCGTCCTTCAGCATCACATATTAGCTACAACAACCCATCATCACACACTAGCATAGTCACCTAATCCAAAAACCCACGCCACATCACTTGGCATCTTCATCAATAATCTCGCCAATACTCCATACAAATCCTACCTCGTACACTATCACGCCCATGATCTTCATCACCGACCACATAATATTCATCTAACCTTCATCCTTATCAGGAATAGTAATAAAGTATTTTCAACCAATTTATCCAAATTGCTCTTCATATCTCTAATATAATATAAATATAAATCTACGGTCTAAAAAATTCGTAATCATATAGAAATTAAAAAAAGCCAAATTATAACTAATGTTCAAGTACCTTATCAGGAATAACTAGTCGTCTCAACTGTACCGTCCCAAGCATGTAGCGACACACATAATATCCACAGTACAGAGTACCAAGCGGTTGACGAGGGCACTATACACAAGAAATCACAAATACTTTAATATAGACAATGAAAAATATTTTTGTGTTATCAAAATAATGAAATGAAAGTCAGATACCTCTATTTGATTCCATCTAATTTCGGGATTCTTTTTGATCTTCTTGATATCTTTTCGATGGTACGTGCTAAATTTGATAATTCCCCTATGTGTTCATAACAAGTTTAGGCAAATAATAAAATAGTATATTAGTAATAAAATATAAATAGTCATTCAAGACTTACTCATTGATGATCTTTTTAGCAAATGGTCGAACTTCATTTTCTACTCCTGCTGGATCTAACCAATACACCAATCCGTTCCAAGGACTAATAACAGCTAACATCCAATGTTTACTATATAATTGAATAAGTTAAGATGAAGAAAATAAAATCATTATAAATTTGAAAAACACCATAACTTTTGTACTCAAATAATAATTCATATAGACTAAACACAACACTTACTTCTCATTATATGGTGCAAAAAAGAGTTGATTGATATTTTTGCCATCATTAGATGCAAAGATACAAGCCAAATAATCAGATCGTGGATCTCCTTCTTCTGTTGTCGTTGGTGTCAAAGGACTTAGAACATTGGTGTCACAAAATCCATATACTCCTGAAATCCCTTCTTTATAACAAACTTCACTCAAGTACCTAGAAAAACTTGTAGGTGTTATTTTAGAAAATATCAAAGTATCCAAAAACATAAAATCACTAGTTTGAAAAGGGCTACAAAATTTACTCACTTCATGAATATGGACATGTGAGTTGATCCAATCTCCTTTTGGAAGCACCAATCGAGCATATCCTCATAATCGATGGCAACATCATGTTCATTAGAAAATACTTTTGCGGAATTCTAATGGATAGTTTCTTGCCTCTTTTTCATCCTAAAGCTTGAATCTTAAAAGCTCGCACCAAACTAGTAGTCAACTTATCTTGATCTTTTGCAGTGATCGAGTACTTTCAATGGATGATGATTGTGATGATGTTGTTCCAGGAGATGGTGTAGCCAACTGTGCTTGTGTATCATACCTTGACAAAATCCATGCAAGATATAACACTTGTCTATGTATACGGAAATTATATGAATAAGATTTTGTGCAATAGAAGAAAAAATTAAATTTATTAATACCTTCTTGAATGGAAGAATCAAATGGGTTGGCCAAAGAATATAAGCGTCCTTAGCTTGGAATACATACTGAAATTCCTCAGTAGGGCATGGTAAAAGTGCACGAGGCTCAACAACCTTAATGATGGCAACACGACGTTAAGTACTCGACGAGATGCTATTATGAACACGTAGAACCTCTGTTGAGGTTGGTATGTACACTTTACCATTAGCAACAACCTTGAGCTCATTGTCACATTCAATCGCCGAGCAACAATCACTCTCACCCTATTTATAAAAATAACATTAAATAATACATTGGAAAAATTAGAAAACTTCTTTATTTTCATCAATATTTATTTAACAACACATCAAAAGGTATCTTACTTGTCTCCCAAAAGTAAACATTGGAATAATTAGAATACAATTAGAATTTATATAATAGTACATAATACCCCAGGGAAGGAGTTTTCATCTATGTCCGTTGTATGAGGTTCGGGGACTGTCGAAGAAGAAACTTGATGCATCTTACTTGTCTCCGTCCACAATACATGGTAGGGCTCTTGTTCATTATGAGGTTCAAGTTCTCGTTGAATTGGATTGTGATCTGAAGAAATGTTGGTATCTGCCTCTAGTTGGAGTTGAAATTGTTGAACACCTAGGCCAATCAAATTACCTAATTGAGAAGCATTAGACTCTTTATTATTAGAAACACCAATTTGGCTACCATTACACCCATGCCCATTAGAAAGACCCAATTCACCACCGAAATTACCACCACTACAATTTGCTTTGAATTGACTCATTTGTTGACTCATCTGCTCTGGGCTAATCTGACAACATGTTGTAAGGAAGGACATAACAAAATTTTGAGTGTTTCTCATTTCTCCCAACTCTGATCTTAAATTTTTTATTTCAGCCTTCATTTGGCTATGTGGTTGTGGCCGGTTAAATCCAAAATAATCTGTGTTTGTCACACCTAAACCAACACCCCTGACACAACCACCATGCTCTGGTTTCTCAATTGCTTTTGATAAAATATCATCTCGACCTTCTGCAACAATTTCTCCTCTACTTTATTGTGCCTCCAAAGATTGCTAGAACCAAGAACAATTTTATATATTAAAGTTACTATAATTTATATTATTACAATTACAGTAATCTAACTTATAAAATGTGCTAAAAGTTTCGTACAATTGATTCAGCGATTTTTAAATCATTAGGATTCTTAAATATCATTGTTCCATCTTTGACATCAGAATGAGCTCTAAGCCTGGTCAAATGTCGAGGAACTATATGCGCATTTATCCCTCTCTTCTCAAGGTCCTTTGCCTAAAAAGTCACAAATTCGTAAGAAAACATAGTTTACAAAAATTAGAGTTCAAAGT
Source organism: Beta vulgaris subsp. vulgaris (assembly GCF_026745355.1). NCBI lineage: Eukaryota > Viridiplantae > Streptophyta > Magnoliopsida > Caryophyllales > Amaranthaceae > Beta > Beta vulgaris. The sequence continues at coordinate 28,442,594 of NC_079209.1, forward strand.
TAATTGCACCAGGCTGTTTGAAACGTACAATCTCTTCCTCAACACGATAGCTTGATTTTCTATTATCCTTCACTTTTTTCCGATTTTTTTCACTTAATTCCTGCATAAATAATGATATAATTCAACATAAGTAACATTTTTATATATCTGGTTATAAATAAGGTTTGTAAGAATTGATACCTTAAACTTAGGATCTATTGATGTTTTAAGAAATTGGTCCTAGTCTTCCTGAGTGATCCATGGATATAACCCTGGTTTTGTCTTCACCAGTTGTCCCCTGGAAGTGTACAACCACTCCTTTCTCAATCTTGCTTTAAAAATGCGGAATGCAATAGCAGCTCGCGATAAGATATAACGTTTACGACATTCTAATATTGTGAAGCCTTTCTGCATAATGCAAAGGTCATTTATTAGTACATTATCATCAATAAAAGGGTATACATTAAACACAGTAAGAATTTATGGAGCTTATACTAATTGTCCTTTGTCAACAGTTTATATAATGTCAGCATAACTCATATTACTATGGGTACTAATGTAACTGCCACAAACTTTACTGTGATTATTGACTCTGGCACTTCATTTACTCACTTGACTGAACCAGCTTATAGTCATATTAGATTTGCAGTGAATATAAAGGGGTGAAACTCTCAATGATGCCATAACATGCAAGAAAAGTGGCAACAAGAGGTGCCACAACAATTTCAGGGAAGCGGAAGATTAATCCCACCTATTAATCATGAAGTTGGGATATATAAAAGCATATAGTGCTTTAGATCCAAGTCTTTCAAATTCATCTCCGTTTTCAGTAGAAGAGCTTGCACATCTTTGAATGCTGACTTTGTCATACATCGAATGCAGTAAACTATGTATGAGATAGATTGTAGAGCTCATTAGGAGAATTCTATTGTCCAACTTTTGGTATGTAAACAAGTTAAAATTCCATTGTTATAGATACTTTTAGGGTGACTTAGAAGAAAGACCTGTGAATTGTGAAGTAAAATCATACATCAGAGAGTTAATGAACATACTTCAGTGCTGTAAGAGTCAAGGTTGAGCCCAGAAGCAAGATTCTTGTGGGCATATGGAACATGATATCAACCATCTAGATAATTGTCACAGAACACCTGAAACTTTACTGTGATGTATTTGTGGTAATGCAACTGAGACACATAAGCACCTGTTTTCTTATTGTGCTTTCAGTCGCCAGCTGTTACCAGCCATGCTCAGATGGATCGGAATGGATTTCAGACAAAGGGATTTAGTTCAGTGGAGCAACTGGACAAGAAGGGCTTATAAAGGATCCAAAATGAGGAAGCAAGTGATGTACACAGTTCTAGCAGTAGTTGCTTACCCAATTTGAAAAACTAGGAATGAAGCATTCTGGTTTTCGAAAAATACTACACTCTACAGAACTATAAGGTGAGCTAAGCGGCACGAAGAATTACCTAAATCTGCAAGTATCCTCCACGGGACAAAAAGCCCCAGCATATACGATGGCATTATACTGATTGTAACTGATAGCTATATATAAACCACCGCAAAAATATGACCAGATCAGAACCACGTGTATGGTAAATTTCTAAAATAGCTAAATAGTCAACAGGAAATAGCTACACAGGCAGAAAGAAATAACCTGGTTTACTGACCCCAAAGCTCCCCTCAAATTCTGTGGTGCTATTTCAGAAATGTACACAGGAACCTATATAAGCCATAGTAGCTCATAAATTCAGAGCCTTGTTTTCTCATAATTCTCCATGATATTACGGTAAGGAAAGAGAGACAGGAAATGAGGACTATTTCAGTGAAACGAGCCTAAAAGATAGATGATTGTTGGAAATGCGTGCAGTACTGGAGCTGGCAGGAGACACCCAGCCTCCATGTTGTATCATCTAATCCACCGACACCAGATTTGACAATAATAAATGCATCCACGACTAACTTGGGGACTAAAGCAAATTCTATAATGACTTACCCTGATTTTATACCAAAACATGGAGCCTCTTTGGCTTCAGGCTCCCATTCTTCAAAAAAGCTAAATGGAGATTTATAGTGTTTAACTTAGCAGACTTCTTGTGCTCTGCACCTAAAGTGTTCACCTTCATCCATATTACTGTCTAAAAAGAATAAAATTGCATAAAAGAGTACAGAAGCAAATTGCTAACAGCTACCCAAAGTAAAGCTACGCATGTGAAGCAGCAAAATGATCTATTTATCCATGTATTAAAGAGTTCCCTAGGGGACAAGCAGAACTCGTCCACGAGTAACACAGAAGTAAATGAAGAAAAACTAGTTCATCCACTAATATAATTCTCCTCATAGTCACTGGACAGGTTCATCTCTCCCACTAATATCAAACGAACTATATCACCCAAAAGCAGTAACTTCACAGTTCACAGTGTAGGAACAGGTGACTCCCAGTGGCAGCTCCTTCCTTACTTAAGACACATACATTTAAAGAGATTAAAAGAATGGCTCATTAGCTGTACTTGTTATACAATTTAGCAACCTCTCATCGATCTCTAAACTGTTTAGTAGATATATTTCCACATTTGATTCTCCACATTTATACATGTGGAAGATTAACGTCTTGTTCTTTTCACTTTCCGGAAGTAAGAGTGGATAAAGAAAAATAAATTAGATAAAGAAAATTAGTTTAGATAGGCCTAACAAGTTCAAATAAGGGACACCTAAATTCTATTTACAAGTCAAACTAAAAAAACCTCATACAAGGGTCAAAAAAATAATAGAAGCGGAAAAAAGTGAAAAAGATAAAACCTGAGTAATAGTAAAAGCAATTACACAAAGAATAGTAAAAACATTTACTTACGGTTATCGACTCGTAAAGTGAATTCTTTAGCTCTTTAGGAACATCACCCCACCGTAGGTAGTTGATGTCTACACTCTCACGAACAAGTACACCAAGATAAGTGCAGTTGGTCGTTCGATGATCCCCACATGGAACCTTTCTTCTATTCCATTCAAGTGGAATTTTCGACCCTCCTGAATTGCCTTCCCTACTTTTGCACATACTGTGCGACCTCTGCCGCCCTCATGTTCAGCCCTATTACCATCATCATCATACTCAGTCTCCGAGGTTGCATTCTCTTGAGGTACCATGTCACGCTTTCGCCCCTTTGCCATTAACCTGAAACGATGACAAAATTAAATATCATAATGATGTAGATATTTAACTTTAAAGTCCTTTAATCAAAGTTCTAAGTAAATATTTAACTTTAAAGTGCACTAGGATCAAAGCATAGGACCTTGCAAAGTTGAGCCACAGGCCACACCGTCATATATCCTCTGTCCCACTTTTTATAAAATGATCTATATGTGGCTACTTAGGTTGTAAGATTTTACATAAGCTAATGTCTATAACTAGAAGGATGACCTTTTAAACTTTGGCAAAATGGTAAGGGCTGCATCCCCCTCTAAAGTTCTACTAACAGCTTATTCTGTTGTATGATTCCATAAGCTCATTGGCCCATGATAAATTACACTATTTAGACCAGTATGTTGTCAAACATAGAAAAAGAGAACATATTTTTGGTGGACATCATTGAACCCGTATTAACACATTCTACTCCCTCCAATCCTGTTCATTGGAGATCCACTAATTCCACCAATCATTATTGCATGGGAGGAAATTCTGCTTTCCTAGTTAGATCTTTGGACAGATTTTACTACATCCAGCAAAAGGAAAACATACAGCACGCATAGTTTCTTTAGCATAGCCTTGCTAAGATCTGGGATTCTTAGCTAAACAAAACAGAGATCAAGCAAGGAAATAGGAAATAGGAAATAGGAAATAGGAAACAGTAGGATAGAAATTATATTAGACAAAGATCCAGCAGTTTCACCAATACAAGCCCTACTTTCGAGAGATAAGGACTCCCTCCTAAACAGCTCTTTTCTCAATTTTCTAGATGATCCCTACAGTAGAGCTGAGGCCCCTATTTATTACAATTCTTCTACTTTCTCTCACTAGCTGCTTCTCTCTACAACTTCCTCATAACCCACTCCTGCTGTGCTTCAGGGAATATTTCTTCTCTCCCACTCAAGTGCTGCCAGCTGTTACTTGCTGATCAGTGACCTTTTTGACCCTCCTGCTTCTTCCCTCCTATATATCATATATGTGCAGTATAGGTGGATTAGGTGAGGCCTTAGGAAAGCCTATATGAACCAGCAGGAGGAGGGTCACATGAATAGAAAAAGCGTTCAACTCAAAGCACAGCCAGCTCCAACCCAAAGTACAGACATAGTAATCCTGGCATCTACAACATTAGTTACTTCAAGCTTCAAAGATATTTGACAGCTAAGGAAGTATACCATCATCTCTAACAGCAGACTCCTCAAGTTTTTTTCCCCGAAAAATACCTGCCTAATTTTGTTAGGCAATGTCCAAAAAAGCACCTATGCTACCCAAAATCATCAAAAAGCGCCCTTCACTCTCAAAGATATGTCTATCACCCCTCTATTACAACTACATAGCTTCAAATATTGAGTGGCAATTTGTCAACTGTCATAGAGTATGGTCTATTGTAGATTTACCGATTTATATTGATTGGAAATAAGTCAATTTTTTCAACTAAAAGAAATTTCATTAATGCAGAAAAAGAATGTTCTACTGCCTGTTTTCAGATTCTTAATCCCCTTTAAACTTACATATCAGAGGATGGATAAGCATGTAGAGTTTGAGACTTTTTTTTTGTCTATTTGTACAGGTTAAAGCAGCTTGCTGCATTAGTTCATCAAGATTGGCTAAAAGAATTGTAAAGGGACTTTTTTTTGTCTATTTGTACAGGTTAAAGCAGCCCTATTACCAGATTTACCTTGTTATATCATAAACAAGAAGTGCCCCAGCTGCTCCTCTGTAGTATGATCTAGTAATAGATCTGAAGGATTCTTGCCCAGCCTGAAACAGGCCACAACACATAATATAAGCATAAAACTAGATGAGCAATGAAGAGCAGATGTAAGTAAATATCAAGTAGCAAACAAAAACAGGATTCAACTATCTTAGATACAAGCAAGCTGCAAGCATGAGCAGCTGAAGGGAAACCATTAGAGCTTCACAACTAAATACCTCTTTTTTATTAAATTCAGAAGAGCACAATGCATCCCTAAAATAAAAATGTAGAGAACAAACTTCAGAAGCACCAGAATCTCTAGAAATCATTCAGAATTTTCAAAAGACTATGAATAGCATTTCTTATTGGGCTGCTTAGGTGTGTTGATGCATTTCTTTGTCCATAAATCCCTATAGTCTTCCTAAACATATTTTTATTTGCTTAATCTTGTCTACTTGCTAATGCTGCAGCTCCTGCTGCTCTGAGAGCCAAAGGGCAGCAGCTTACTCCTTGGACAGTTTGCGTCTGCTGATTCAGATAGCAAGGTTTGCAAAATAGTTTTGGCGGTTCAAAATGATGAACTACAGTGACTATCAAGGACTACATCCTAAACTCTCACGAACCATTGTGGCCAAAATGTCAATGTTGATATACAATGTAATGCATTTCTCTCTTTCCACTTCACTAGGTCACATTGCTAAATGAACATACTAAAGAATCAGAAAATGTAGGTATAAAAACAGAATAATTGTGCTAAGAAAATAATTAAACACTCTGCTGCTACCAGTGCAAAAACAGCACATACCCCTTTAGGTGGCTCTGGGTTTTTATAGAACTTTGAACCGCCAGGTGCCCATGGAACTGGAGAGTGGTTGAAAAAGATATGAGATACATAGTGTTTATAACTCTATATGACAAAAAGAATTATGAGTGATAGAAATGAGGTGGGTTGTTGCTAAGAGGCTTGAAGATGCAGCTAAACCAGATGTCAGAGAAAGACTGCTAATTACATTATGATTTTCATATAAAAAGTCTACCTCAATTTTTTTCTTCATTAAGTTTTTCGAAGCCGCTTTCGAGATGCCTTTTTTTTTTCTTACTTTCTTGAATCCATTCACCTTCATTGTGATCATCTCGTATGTACACGGATGCATCATCTAAACTATCATCTTCTACATGAACCTTCCTAGATGGACTTTCCTCCAACTCATCATCATTATAATCATCAATGTCATAACGAGACCTCGGTGTTAGAACTATCGATTTTGTCGTATCAGCCGGATCAGTTACATAAAACACTTGTTTTGCTTGGCTGGCTAAGATGTATGGATCGTCCTTGTGGCCGAGCTTTTGAAGGTTGACTAAGGTGAACCCTAGATCATCGTTTTCAACTCCAGTGTTATTGTCAACCCATTTGCATATGAAAATAGGTATTGAAAAACAAGAGTAATGCAACTCACAAATCTCTTCAATGACTCCATAGTAGTACATTGAATCATATATGGGGCAATTGTCTTTCGCACTTGCAAAATGCATAGCTTCAGCTTCTAAGCTTACTCCACTATTTTGCATTGTACTATTTTGATCTTGCTCCCATGTGTAGAATGTGTAACCATTGATAACATATCCAGAGTAAAAAGAGGCATTGAAATTTGGGCCATAAGCTAAACTCTTGAGTCGATTAGAAACCAAATTTGAAGATTCCTCAAACTCACTCATTATTTCATCTTTGAACCACCTACTGAATGATTTGCAATGTTCACTTGCTAACGTTTTTGCGTTAACTCTTAGGAGTTGTTCCCTTAAATAAGACATGTGGCGTTTGACATACGGTATGACTTCCGACTCATTATGAAGAATATAAGTGTGTGCCATGTTCCATGAATCATGAGACATGTCACGTTGTTTATGACCTATGGTCCCCTTTCCGTCCAATCTTCCACTATGTCGAGTTGTAGGGAGCCCTATCGTCTTTGTCAATCCCACAAAACCACCACTAAACTCTATAGCATTCTCATAAAAAACACGCTCCGCGATACAACCTTCCGGATGATGGTGATTTTTCACATACCTCTTATATGTTTTCATCTGCCTTTCAAAGGGATATTGATTTCTCAAATACACTGGACCACAAAATCTGACCTCTCTCACCAGGTGAATCGGTTAAATGAACCATAACGTCGAAAAATGATGGAGGAAAGTACATCTCCATTTGGCACAACACGACAACAATATCATTCTCCAATGTAGTCAACTCTTCTGGGTCAAGAACTTTGCTATATATCGCATTGAAGAAATGACACAGTCTAATAATGGCGTATCTAACTTTTTTAGGAAGAATTGAACGAATAGCCACAGGTAACAAATATTGCAACAAAATATGGCAATCATGAGACTTAAGGCCCACAAGTTTCAGAGTTTCCATCGACACCAAGTTTCGCATATTGGACGAATAACCCTCTGGCACTTTGACACCCGCTAAACACTCACAAAACTCCTTCTTCTCTTTTCTTGACAACGTATACGCTGCAGGAGGTAAGTATTTTCGAGTTCCATCATCAACAACATGTAGTTCCCTTCTAATGCCCATTGCCTTCAAATCATCTCGAGCTTTAACACCGTCTTTTGTCTTCCCAGGGACATTCAATAATGTACTAATCAAACTATCACATACATTCTTCTCGATATGCATCACATCTAGTGAATGACGGACAAAGAGGAATCTCCAATAAGGTAGGCGCCAAAAATATGGACACTTCTTGTATCCTTAATATTTTGAAGCACCTCCTCACCACTCTTAACCTTAGGACGTCCCACAAAACATTGTTTACCATTAAATATTTTTTTCAACTTACGATAATGATGATTACAAGGTAGAAATTGACGATTATCATTGAAAACATTCTTTCCAGATGCTGTTAACCACATTCCTTGCAAACCGTCCTCACATATAGGACAAGCAGCCTTTCCTTTCGTTGTATATCCCGAAAGATTACCATAAGCTGGATAATCTTGGATAGTACAAAACAACATTGCTCTTAGAGTGAACTTTTCCTTATGATAAGAGTCGAACACTTCCACACCTTGTTCCCATAGGATGTTCAAATCATCAATAAGAGGTTCCAAGTACACGTCAATGTTATTTCCGGGTTATTTTGGCCCAGATATCAATAGAGTAAGCATCTGTACTTTCTTTTCATACACAAATTAGGAGCAAGTTGTAAGTCACCAAAATCACAAGCCAATACTATGGGTGCTACTAAGGGAACCAAATGGATTCATACCATCAGTGGACAATGCAAGACGTAGGTTCCGTTTTTCTTTACAAAACTCGGGGAATTTACCATCTATAAAGCTCCATTGGGGTGAGTCACTGCGGTGTCTAAGTTTCCATCCTCTTTTACGTCCATAATGGTGCCATGTCAACTGCTCAGCGGTATTTGGATCTGAAAACAATTGTTTAAACCTTGGTATTATTGGAAAATACCATAATACCTTAGCCGGTACTTCTTTCTTCTTGTACCGTGAGGCATTGCAAACAGAACAACTCTCTAACAATTCACTTCCATTACGGTATAACATGCAATCGTTAGGACAAGCATGAATTTTCTCACAAGGCAAGCCCATTGAGCCTAATACCTTTTTTGCCTCATTGTACTACTTGGGAGGACATTTCCTCCGAAAACATGTCTTTCATCATTCAAGAAGAGAACTAAAACTTGCATCAGTCCAACCACCACTAGCCTTTAAATTATACAACTTAAGCACACCCGATAATTTCGTGTATTTACAGCCTGGGTATAATGGCTGCTCAGAATCACTTACCAACCTCTCGAATGCAACACGATCCCCATTGTAATCATCCTCATTTACACGCGAGAAAAGGTCCTCTATTCCATCGCCCTCATTAAAAGTATCCTCCATTTTATACTCCATATGTTTAGAAGCATGAGCTGAAGTTTTTTCCCTAGATTCTCCGTGCCAAATCCAACGTGTATATGTTCTATCAAATGCCCATTTTTCCAAATGGTTGAGTATCTGGTCAACTCTCTGATGCATAATATTATGGCACATGAAGCAAGGACACCGTAACTTAGATTGACCTCCACTATTTCCCACAGCAAAAGTTATAAATTCCCTAATTCCAGCATTATACTCTTCGTCCCCTGGCTTGGACGTCCATATCCAACTTCGATCCATTACTACAAACCAAGTGACAATTGGTACAGTTCAAAACAAATAAATTATTTCTAAATGATCTTTAAAAAAATTCTTATATCGAGCATACAAAGGGTGCGCTTCTTAACTTGTATATATTAAAACAAAGGTTCTTAAGCAAATCATATCTTATTATTTTAGTGTTATAGTTTATAAAAGGAGGAAAATTGAGTACCATATAAATATAAATATTATACAAAGATGATTCTCCTTTTATTTCATTTTAAATCATTTAAAAAAGTGTCATGCAAAACAACAAGTTGTTATGTTAAAGAGCATATATATGAATGTCGACTATCCCCTTTTGTAATATTTTCTAACTTTAGAGCACACTTTCTAACTACAACGTTCTATTGTATAAAAAAGACAAAGCAAGTGAATGCGTTGAATATGAAAAATCTAATTAAAGAGACAAAAGAACAAACAATCAAATGTTTGGTATTGATTTATGAAAACATTGAATAAAATGTTCGATATTGATTTATTATTAAACCCTAAACCCTATTATTAAACTCTCGTTCATTATACAAATATCAAAATCCTAAATTGTATTAAAACAAGATAATTAATTGAAACTCACCCTAGAGTGGGTCTCTCCTTGGAGGAGCATCAAGAACAATAAAAACTTTAGGTGCTAGTTTGTTAGAGACATACATTGGACCTTGGAGCTTACGAGATGTCAAAAAATATTTCTGTTCTAATCCAAGTGATATAACAGCACACAGAACAAATTTGCAATTTAATGATTTCTAATTTCTCTCTCCTGTCTCCTCCTTCCCAAATTATCACTCCTCTCTGCAACTTTCTGCCATCTAATACCTTTAATTGTATAACAGAGATGGTAAAATCCAGTCCAAATCTCTCCCAAAAATAACAAACAAGTTTAGACTGCTCCAGTACCAAATAAACATAGCGTGATGTAATAAAATCAATTATACAGTAGAACATCACTAGCACCTAAAGTTGAATTTTCTCCCCACATATGTATACGACATTCTATATACAAATTTCGCAAGTTCAGAAAACAAATATAGTAATTAAATAATTTAATTTTAAATTACCAATCCAAGAAACAAGAAAATTGATTCAATTAACAAAATTTGAACAATAAAGCCACCAAAATCAATTTCTTTATGTATTAGGAATAAACAAGGACTTGAAAATTAAGAATTACCTGTAAATTGTTGGCAAGAAAGGCGATTGTAGTAGTTGATTTCTCCAAAAACGGATTGCTAAGTAGAAATTGCAAATTGCGAAGTCTGTTGTAGTGGAATTTGTCACGGGCCGAATGAATTTGTCACGGGCCGAATGAATTCGTCTGCTGCAATGGAATTGTCGTCAGATAGCAATGGTGAGGGAACCGGAGGTATGTAGCAATGGTGAGGGGAACCGCGGAGGTATGTAGCAATGGTGAGGGGTAAAGCAACTGGCAACTAACTTGAAAAGATACGTGAGTAAAAGCAAGTGCTCCTAATTTTTAGTTGGGGCGTTTTTTTTTTACAATTTAATTATTTTGACAAATTTATTATTATTAATAATAAAATAAAGATAACATTTTTTATTATTCTCATAAAAAAAATTAAAACATCACAAGCAAAGATAACAGAAATCAAAATAAGTGTTAAGTGATAAATTCTCAATCCAACTTAAGATAACAGTTACACGGGTAAAATGTTAAGTTTAGACTTTACATAACGTTTGCTTAAATAAGAGTTAAGTTAGGGGTGTTATGTTTGCCCTTTTTTGTAGTAGTGTAAATGCGAGAATTAAGGAGAATGAACATGATAAATCTAATATCAGCCTAAATGACCTTCATTTACCTAAAATGGGTTTTGAAAGCATGAAAAATGCTTTTTCTTTACTCTAATTGTTATATATTTTGCTATTGGAACTATATATGTCCTAACATGTATCTAAATGTGGAAAAATATGTAAATTGAACTTTACTGGCCAAAATAGGCCCGAAAGGACCTTCATTCACTAAAATGACATTTATCTAGTCAAAATGAATTTAGAGCATATGAGTGGTCTTTACTTGACTCCAATGCTCAATTATGTTGGTATTATAGCTATACATGTTCTAACAAGAGACTAAATACGAGAGAAAAGGTGAATGAACGTGAAAAACTAATATCGCCTCAAAATGACCTTCATTTACCCAAAATGGGTTTCAAAGCATGAAAAATGATTCTTTTTACTGTAATGGTTACATATGTTATTATTAAAACTATATATTTCTTAACATGTGGCTAAATGGGGGAAGCTATGTAAATAGAACCTGAAAGGCCAAAATAGGCCCGTAAGGACATTCATTTACCCAAAATGGATTGAGAGCATATGAGTGGACTTTACTTGACTCTAATGGTTAAATATTTTGTTCTAATAGCTATAAATGTTCTAATATGAGAGTAAATGTGGGAGTTAAGGAGAATGAACATGAAAATCTAATATCGTCCTAAATTCCCTTCATTTGCCAATATGGTTTTCAAAGGATGAAAAATAATTTTCTTGACTCTAATGGTTATATTGTTTCTATTTGTGCTAAATATGTTCTAACATGTGGCTAAATGTGGGAAACTGTGTAAATTGAACTTGAAAGGCCAAAATAGGCCCGAAAGGACCTTTTTTTTTAACGAAAATGATATTTATCGACTCAAAATAGAATTTAGAGCATATGAGTGGCCTTTACTTGACTGTAATGGTTAAATATGTTGTTATTATAGCTATACATATTCTAACATTAGACTGATGCGGGAATTAAGGAGAATAAACATGAAAATCTAATATCGGCCCTAAACGCCCTTCATTTGCCCAATATGGGTTTCAAAGCATGAAAAATAATTTTTCTTGACTCTAATGGTTATATATGTTTCTATTAGTACTAAATATGTCCTAACATGACGCTAAATATGGGAAACTAAGTAAATTTAACTTGAAAGGCCAGATTCGGCCTGAAAAGACCTTCATTTACCCAAAATAACATTTATCTACCCAAAATGGATTGAGAGCATATGAGTGGACTTTACTGACTCTAATGGTTAAATATTTTGTTCTTATAACTATACATGTTCTAACATGAGACTAAATGCGAGAGTTAAGGAGAATGAACATGAAAATCTACTATCACTCTAAATGCCCTTCATTTGCCCAATATGGGTTTCAATGCATGAAAAATAATTTTTCTTTACTCTAATTGCTATATATGTTGCTATTAGAACTATATATGTCATATTATGTGGTTAAATGTAGAAAACGATGTAAATTGAACTTGAAAGGCCACAATAGGCCCGAAAGGACCTTCTTTTACCCAAAATGACATTTATCTACTCAAAATGGATTTAGAGCATATGAGTGGACTTTACTTGACTGCGACAGTCAAATATGTTTTTATTATAGCTATACATATTATTCTAACATGAGATTATATGCGCGAGTTAAGGAGATTGAACATGAAAATCTAATATCGGCCTAAATCCCCTTCATTTGTCTAATATGGGTTTCTTGACTCTAATGGTTATATATGTTTCTATTAGTACTACATATGTCCTAACATGTGGCTAAATGTGGGAAACTAAGTAAATTGAACTTGAAAGGCCAAATTCGACCGAAAACGACCTTCATTTACCCAAAATAACAAGTACCTACCCAAAATGGATTGAGAGCATATGAGTGCACTTTACTTGACTCTACTTGTTAAATATTTTGTTCTTATAGCTATACATGTTTAAACACGAGACAAAATGCGGGAACTAAGGAGAATGAACATGAAAATTCTAATATCGGCCTAAATGACCTTCATTTACCTAAAATGAGTTTAAAAGCATGAAAAATGATTTTTCTTGACTCTAATGGTTATATATGTTGCTATTAGAACTATATATGTCCTAATATGTGGCTAAATGTTAAAAACTATGTAAATTGAACTTGAAAAGCCAAAATAGGCCCCTAAGCACGTTCATTTACCCAAAATGATATTTATCTACTCAAAATGGATTTAGAGCATATGAGTAGACTTTACTTGGCTCTAATGGTCAAATCTGTTGTTATTATAGCTATACATGTTCTAACATGAGACTAAATATGGGAGTTAAGGAGAATGAAAATGAAAATCTAATATCGGCCCTAAATGACATTCATTTACCCAAAATGGGTTTCAAAGCATGAAAAATGATTTTTCTTTACTCTAGTGATTACATATGTTGCTGTTAGAACTATATATTTCCTAATATGTGGATAAATGTGGAAAACTATGTAAATTGAACTTGAAATGCCGAAATAGGCCTGAAAGGACCTTCATTTAACCAAAATGACATTTATCGACTCAAAATGGATTTAGACCTTATGAGTAAACTTTACTTGACTCTAATGGTTAAATATGTTGTTGCTATAGCTATGCATGTTCTAATATGAGACTAAAGGCGGGAATTAAGGAAAATAAACATGAAAATCTAATATCGGCCCTAAATGACCTTCATTTGCCCAAAATGGGTTTCAAAGCATGAAAAATGATTTTTCATTACTCTAATGCTTATATAAGTTGCTATTAAAACTATATATGTCCTAATATGTGGCTAAATGTGCAAAACTATGTAAATTGAACTTGAAAGGCGAAATAAACCCTTGGACGTTCATTTCCCCAAAATGACATTTTTCTACTCAAAATGGATTTAGAGAATATGAGTGGACGACTTTACTTGATTCTAATGGTCAAATATGTTGTTATTATAGCTATACATGTTCTAACATGAAACTAAATACGTGAGTTGAGGAGAATTAACATGAAAAGCTAATATCGCCCCAAAATGACCTTCATTTGCCCAAAATGGGTTTCTAAGCATGAAAAATGATTTTTCATTACTCTAATGGTTATATATGTTGGTATTATAACTATATATGTCCTAATATGTTGCTAAATGTGGAAAACTATGTAAATTAAACTTGAAAGGCCAAAATAGACCCGAAAGGACCTTCATTTACCCAAAATGACATTTATCTACTCAAAATATATGGATTTAGAGCATATGAGTGGACTTTAATTGACTATATTTGTTATATATGTTGTTATCATAACTATACATGTTCTAACATGAGATTAAATACGGGAATTAAGGAGAATGAACATGAAAATCTCATATCGGTCCTAAATTACCTTTATTTACCCAAATGGGTTTCAAAGCATGAAAAATGATTTTTCTCAACTCTAATGTTTATATATGTTGCTTTCAGTATCATATATGTCCTAAAATGTGGCTAAATGAGGGAAACAAAGTAAACTGAACATGCATGGCCAAAATCGGCCATAAACAACCTTCATTTACCCAAAATAATATTTATCTACCCAAAATAGATTGAGAGTATATAAGCGGACTTTAGTTGACTCTATTGGTTAATATGTTGTTGTTATAGCTATACATGTTCTAACATGAGACTAAATGCGGGAATTAAGGAGAATGAACATGAAAATCTAATATCGGCCCTAAATGACCTTCATTTTCCAAAAATGGGTTTCAAAGCATGAAAAATGAGTTTTATTGACCATAATGATTATATATGTTGCTATTAGTACTATAAATGTCCTAAAATCTTTGAAAGGCCAAATTCGGCCCGGAACGACCTTTATTTACACAAAATGACATTTATCTACCCAAAAAAGATTAAGAGAATGAGTCGACTTTACTTGACTCTAATGATTAAATATGTTGTTCTTATAGATATACATGTTCTAACATGAGAGTAAATGAGGGAATTAAGGAGAATGAACAGGAAAAGTCTAATATCGGACCTAAATGACCTTCATTTACCCAAAATGGGTTTCAAAGCATGAAAAATGATTTTTCTTGACTTTAATGGTTTTATGTGTTGCTATTATAACTATGTATGTCCTTACATATGACTAAATGTGGAAAACTATGTAAATTGAACCTGAAAGGCCAAAATAGGCCCGAAAGGACCTTCATTTACCCAAAATGACATTTATCTACTCAAAATGGAATTAGAGCATATGAGTGGACTTTACGTGACTATAATGGTTAAATATTATGTTGTTATAGCTATACATGTTCTACCATAATACTGAATGCGGGTGTTAAGGAGAATGAACATGAAAATCTAATATCAACCTAAAATGACCTTAAGTTAACCAAAATGGGTTTAACAGGAAAGAAAAATGATTTATCTTGACTCTAATGGTTATATATATTTCTATTAGAACTATATATTTCCTAACATGTGGAAAAAAATTTGAAACTAAGTAAATTGAACTTGAAAGGCCAAAATCGCCCCCGAAACGACCTTCATTTACCCAAAATGTCATTTATCTACTCAAAATGGATTTAGAGCATATGAGTGGACTTTACTTGACTATAATGGTTAAATATGTTGTTATCATAGATATACATGTTCAAAGATGAGATTAAATGCGGGAATTAAGGAGAATACACATGAAAATCTAATATCGGTCCTAAAATACCTTTATTTACCCAAATAGGTTTCAAAGCATGAAAAATGATTTTTCTGGACTCTAATCGTTATATATTTTTATTTTAGTATTAAATATGTCCTAAAATGTGGGGAAATGCGGGAAACAAAGTAAATTGAAAATGCAAGGCCAAAATCGACTATAAACGACCTTCATTTACCCAAAATAACATTTATCTACCCAAAATGGATTGAGAGGATATGAGCGGACTTTACTTGACTCTAATGGGTAAATATGTTGTTGTTATAGCTATACATGTTCTAACATGAGACTAAATGCCGGAATTAAGGAGAATGAACATGAATATATAATATCAGCCCTAAATGACCTTCATTTACCAAAAATGGGTTTCAAAGCATGAAAAATGATTTTTCTTGACTCTAATGATTATATATCTTGATGTTAGTACTATATATGTCCTAATATGTTGCTAAATGTGGAAAACTATGTAAATTGAACTTGAAAGGCCAAAATATGCTCGAAAGGACCTTAATTTACCCAAAATGACATTTATATACACAAAATGGATTTAGAGCATATGAGTAAACTTTACTTGACTCTAATGGTGAATTATGTTGTTGTTATAGCTATAAATGTTCTAACATGAGACTATAGGCGGGAATTAAGGAAAATGAACATGAAAATATAATATCGACCCCAAATGACCTTCATTTGCCCAAAATGGGTTTTGAAGCATGAAAAATGATTAGTCTTGAGTCTAATGGTTATATATGTTCCTATTAGTACTATATATGTCCTAAAATGTCTCTAAATGCGGGAAACTAAGTAAATTGAACATATAAGGCCAAAATCGGCCATAAACGACCTTCATTTACCCAAAATGACATTTATGTACCCAAAATGGATTGAGAGCATACGAGCGGACTTTACTTGACTCTAATGGTGAAATATGTTGTTATTATTGCTATTCATGTTCTAACATGCGACTAAATACGAGAATTAAAGAGAATGAACATGAAAATCTAATATCGGGCCTAAATGACCTTCACTTGCCCAAACTGGGTTTCAAAGCATGAAAAATTATTTTTCTTGACTCTAATGGTTATATATGTTGCTAATAGTACTATATATGTCCTAACATGTGGATAAGTGTGGGAAACTAAGTAAATTGAACTTGAAAGGACAAATTCGTCCCGAAACGACCTTCATTTACCCAAAATGACATTTATCTACCTACAATGGATTGATAGCATATGAATGGACTTTACTTGACTCTAAGGGTTAAATATGTTGTTCTTATAGCTATACATGTTGTAACATGAGATTAAATACGAGAATTAAGGAGAATGAACATGAAAAATCTACTATTGGCCCTAACGAATCTTCATTTACCCAATATGGATTTCAAAGCATGAAAAATGAATTTTCTCGACTCTAATGGTTATATATGTTGCTATTAGTACTATATATGTCCTAACATGTGGTTAAATGTAGGAAATTAAGTAAATTGAATTGAAAGGCCAAAATCGGCCCGAAACGGCCAAAATGGGTTGTTAGGTATAACAACTTAAGATCCCGGACTTCCTTACATCTTGAGGTTATATCGAACATGAATCTCAACTTGAGCTGCAGAATTAAACTGATATAATGTGTTGTTTGAAGGACAAATCACAAGAAGCGACCAATGGGCCCTAAAATCCCCAAAAAAAGTCAGGAAGCAGTCATGTGATCAGTACTTGTATTGTATAATAATTATTAAAGGGTAAAAAAGGATACAAGGTTAAGAACTTACTCTTCAAAACAAGGGGCAAATATGAACTTATGTTGTGCATGTTTAGCCAAATATACTCCTTAACCTCACTTGTGTTTTGCAAACAATTGTCAGCTCGGACGAAATTTGGACATAACCACCCAAACTGATCGCGTCCACAAGGAGAATCTTGGAGTAGTGTTCAATTCAAAGCACAACCAAGTACATAACATAGATAGATTATTAGGTATTGCAAAGAAACTTCATATATTTCATAAGTACAAATGTTATACGTCATGAATGCTTGAATCAATGAAAAATTCAACATCTCTCCGCAAAGGAACTCCTTCACATCAACCTTTTGGACACCCATGTCGATGTTTCCACGTGGTAGTTGAATTTCGTGGTAGCCAACTTCACCTCCATAGGTGTATCATTTGGCATATCACGCATATTTGCATATAGCCATAAGCATGCCTTAGTGAGACATTGAAGCGTTGATGACTCAATCCAAGTATCTTTAGAAGGGTTTTGTTGGCATCTTTAACCTTCGGAGACTTGCGCTCCTTTACCAGAAATGGCCTTCTTTGGCTTGCTTGAACCCTCCTTTTCCTTCTCCTTTTCTAGAGGAGGTGAGTCCGCCTTGCTTTCCTTGGGCTGGTTTATTCTCACCAAAACCTATTGATTCAAACGGAAAAACATTCAACTTAGTTAATACTTAATAGATATGAATTAAATAAATCAATATGAATATAAATCAATACAAATAAGCCACAACACATAAACAACGCGAGCGTTGGTCAAGACATTTATAACAACCGACGGTTTAGGCAATAGGAGAGCAAAGTCTTTGTAACCAGGAGTGATGGTGACTACACTAACCGCCAAGTGCTCATTGTTCACAGAGTCATGATGGACTATTGCTCGTTCACTTCGTGGTTGTGCATTTCCTTTAGCCACCACAATCAAAGCCTCATCTTTTACATCTAGTAAAAGCTTGCAAGGCGTTTCTTCCTTCAAAAGTAAATGAATTGAGGTTAGTTTATATAATTACTTAGTTTTGAAATTATAAGAAGGATAGTAGTTACCTCTAACTCAAGTATAGATGGTGTTGATTTTTGTGTGTTAGGATGGCTAGCTTTGTCCTCCAAAGGACGATCCAGTTTAGGTTGACATATCGCTGGTAAACCATACTCTGAAAGGACCGCGTTGAAACTCTCCGTAAGTTGCTCCGTCACCTTCTCTGTAATTTCCTTCGTGAGCTTCTCCAGGAGAGCTTGTCCATAGCTTCCATATCATGTGGTGCGGAAACATTATAGCGTGATTTTGTACCCATGGAAGAATCTTTAGTATAAGCTTTTGTCACACCGAGACGAATACCACCAAAACCCCTCAAACGTCCCTTGAGGTCCTTTCCCAAAGTCTCGTAAAGAGCATATTTGTTGGCTTCGGGAGTGAACTTGCCGCTAACCTCTTTTTGCTTGAGCCCCATCTACATAGATTATAGAACTACAAATGTTAGTTTTAAAAAATAATAAATTAACAAGGGGGTTGTGCAACGAAGAGGGGATTATAGGAGTGAATGAGAGCGAGTGTGCAAGGGGAGGGGGGGAAGCAAGGGGAGTGCGGGCAGCAAGGGGAGCGGGGTAGCAGAAGGTGGGGGCAGCAAGGGCAGGGGGTGGCAGAAGGTGGGACAGCAAGGGGAGGGGTATGAGGGTTGGCAGCAAGGGGGAGGGGGCAGCAGGGGGAGGGCAATAGCTAGGAGGGTGGCAGTAAGGAGGAGGGGGGGTCTGTAGGGTGGCAGCAAAGGTGGGGCAGGAGCTGGGAGGGTGGGAAGCAAGGAGAGGGGGATCTACAAGGTGGCAGCAACTAGGAGAGGGTGGTCTGCAAGGTGGCAGGAGCTAGGGGAGGGGGTGGCAGGTTGGGGAAGCAAGGGGAGGGGGGTGGCATAAGGTGGGCAGCAAGGAGGGGGGGTCTGCAGGGTGGCAGCAGCTAGGGGAGGAGAGTCTGCAAGGTGGCGATAGCTTGGGGAGGGGGTGGCAAGGGTGGGGCAGTAAGGGGAGGGGTGGGGCAGAAGTTGGGGGGTGGCAGCAAGGAGAAGGAAGGTCTGCAGGGGGTAGCAAAGGGAGGGGGTAGTAAGGATGGCACAGCAAGGGGAGGGGGTAGCAGGGGTAGGGTAGAGCATGGGGAGGGAGTGGCAAGGGTGGGGCCGCAAGGGGAGGAGGGAAAAATACTGGGGGAGGAAAAAAAGGGGGAGCAACAAAAAAAGCGGGGGAGCTAAAAAAACGGGGGAGCAAAAAAAACTGTCGGAGCAAAAAAAAAGTCCGGGAGCAAAAAAAAGTCCGGGAGCAAAAAAAAGCGGGGGTGAAAAAATCGGGGGAGCCAAAAGAAACCTGGGGGAGCAATTAAAAAGGAGCGGGGGTACTTACAACGACATTGGCTATCTTCAAGGTCGTCGGATCTGAAATGGTCATTTTATTGTCTGAATCACGGTCAACTTTGATGCGACGTTGGAGGCAGATGATGTCGTTGTAGAAGGGTAAAAATGGTCGTCAATTTACACCTGTCTCGCCCTTGCATAAGTGTAGGAACCCATATGATAGTAGTGGTTCCTCTGTATTGCACTTGGTGCATATTTCTCACGCTTAGCCTATAAGATCATATGGTTAGTTTGAAAACAGATCTAATTATACTAAAAGTAATTATGCAAATTCTAACATAGCTTAAAGCACACTACTTACCACCCTCTCAGACATAGTATTTTGGGAAACAAATGCTTCCCAATCTTCTTGTTTTATATATGACCAAATCTCAAATGGCATGGTATTCGGTTGCCGTTGATCTTCCTCTCCCCCGTCCTTTTCTGTTTCTTCCGTCTCATTTTGCTTTGATTTTTGAATTTTCCTCCTATTTTCGTTCCTCTTTCTCCGTTTCGTGAACCACCCACTACCTAGTTTGCTTTTGAAAGCTCTAAATCTTTCGGCCACCACGAATAGGAAAAACGCCTTTTTTGCTTCATTAGGAGTAATATGGAATAAATTATATGGAAAAAAGAAATAAACAAATAATTAATTTACATATACATATACATCAATGAAAAGATGTGGCTAAATAAGAAAAACAAAGTAAGTTGAACATGAATAACAAAAATCTGCCCGAAATGACCTTTACTTACCCAAAATGGGTTTCAAAGTATATGAATGTATTTTAGTTGACTCTAATGGTTTTATATATTGTTGTTAAAGCTAAATATGTCTTAACATGTGGCTAAATGCGTGAAACTAAGTACATTGAACATGAAAAGCAAAAATCGACCCAAAATGGCCTTCATTTACCCAAAAAGGGTTTCAAAGCACGTGAAGTCACTTTTCTTGACTCTAATTGTTATATAATTTGTAATTATAGTTGTATATGTCCTAATATGTGGCTAAATACAAAAAACAAAGTAAGTTGAGCATGAATCAGCCCAAAATGACATTTACTTACCCAAAATGGGTTTCATCTTTCCAAAATAGATTTCAAAGTATATGAATGTATTTTAGTTGACTCTAATGATTGTATATGTTGTTATTAGAGCTAGATATGTCCTAACATGTGGCTAAATGCGTGAAACTAAGTACCTCGAACATGAAAAGCAAAAATCAGCCCGAAATTGTCTTCATTTACCCAAAATGGGTTTCAAAACATGTGGAATGAATTTTCTTGACTATAATGGTTATATATATTGTAATTATAGTTATATATGTCCTAACATGTGGCTAAATACAGTAAACAAAGTAAGTTGAACATGAATAACAAAAATCGGCCCGAAATGACCTTTAGTTACCCAAAATGGGTTTGAAAGCATGTGAAGTGACTTTTCTTGACTATAATTGTTGTATATGTTGTAAGTATAGTTATATATGTCATGACATGTGGCTAAATACAAAAAACAAAGTAAGTTGAAGATGAATAGCAAAAATCTGCCCGAATGGCCTTTATTTACCCAAAATGGGTTTCCTCTTCCCAAAAATGGTTTCAAAGTATATGAGTGGATAAGATGGTTATATATGTCGTTATTACAACTATCCATAATCTAACATGGCCTAAATGCCAAAAATTAAAGTAATTCCATTGAAAAATACTCTTACACAAGTGTCTTCCCATAATGATTTATGCATTGCCTCGGGCACATTTTTCCATTTGATCAAAATATTGAGTTTTCGCCTACAAACCCAATATGCTCGAGGGTTATATGGGTCTTAACATTCAAACCCTTAGTCGCACCCCTTCCTTTCCACCTCTTTGTTGCAATACTGCTTGGAGTTTTGGTAGTCCGATCCTGTGCAATTCTTTCCCGCATTTTTGGGTGGCACAATGATCGATGAGACACATGGATAATCTTACCGAGCATTGTTGTTAATGGGGGGGGGGGGGAAGCATTATTAGCTAGCTCCTCATTTACTTGAACCATGTGCAATTCCTCATCTTGCAAGTGCTTCATGCGCTATGTCTTCCGGTTCACCTTTATCGTCTTCCTTCTCCACATCATACTGATCATCATCCAATAACTTATCATATTCATCATCAATTTCTTCCTCTACAATAACATCATCTCGGACAATGTTTAAAAACCCTAAAATATTAAGAAAAAGACGTTAGAAATGCGCAAGATTAAACAAAAACATGAAAGAAATTAGAAACGCTCAATATTAAACAAAAAAATGAAAGAATTTAGAGATTAGAAACCCCCACCCTTACTCCACCCGCTCCACCCACCCCCTTCACTCCCCTCGCTGCCTCCCACCATTGCACTGCCCAACCTCCCTGCCTACCACCTTGGACTTCCACTAACCCTTCCTGCCCACCTCTCTGCTGCACCTACACTCCCTGCCAGCATTGCCACCGCACTTCCTCCTTACACTACCACTGCCCCCACCTCCCTGCACTGCCCCTTTCCTTGCACTCCCCACCCCCCCGCACGGCCCACCTCCCTACACTCCCCACTCCCTGCATTGCCCACCCCCTACACCTCCTCACCCCATACACTGTCCACCCCTGCACTGCTGACCTCCCTATACTGCCCACCCCCTACACTCCCTACCTCCCTTCACTGCCCCCTTCCTGCTGCCCTCTACACGCCTACCTCCGTGCACTTCCCCACCCCTTACACTCCCAATCATGCTGTCAACCCCCTTGCACAGGCCCCCCCAACCCCCGATCTGTATACACTAACTAGAACTATAAATGACCAATATGAGGCTAAAAGTAATTAATTAAATAATTTGAGCTTGAAAAGCCGAAATCGGCCCGAGATGATATTAACTTATCCAAATTGGGTTTCAAAACATATGAAGCTAGTTTAGTTGATTGTAATATATATATATATATATATATATATATATATGTATATATATATATATGTATATATATATGTATATGTATATATATAATATATATATATACATATATATATACATACATATATATATATATATATACATATATATATACATATATATACATATATATATACATATACATATATATATACATATACATATATATATACATATACATATATATATATACATATATATATATATATACTAATTAGAACTATTAATGACCTATATGAGGCTAAAAGCAATAAATTAAAGAAATTGAGCTTGAAAAGCCGAAATCGGCCCAAAAGGACATGCACTTACACAAATTGGGTTTCAAAACATATGAAGCGAGTTTAGTTAATTATAATACATATATATTTATATACTAATTAGAACTATAAATGACCTGTATGAGGCTAAAAGCAATTAAAGAACTTCAGCTTGAAAAGCCGAAATCGACCCAAAGTGACATTCACTTACCGAAATTGGGTTTCAAAACATGTGAAGCGAGTTAAGTTGATTGTAATAAATTTATATATACTAATTAGAACTATAAATGACCTATATGAGGCTGAAAGAAATAAATTAAATAAATTGAGCTTGAAAAATCGAAATCGGCCCAAAATGACATTCACTTACCCAAATTGGATTTCAAACATGTGAAGTGAGTTTAGTTGATTGTAATACATATGTATATATATATACATATGTATATATATATACATATGTATATATATATACATATGTATATATATATAATACATGCGACGAAAATTGAGAAATTAAGTCATATGACCTTGAAAAGCCGAAATCCGGAATTTTAAATTGAGAAGTTGAGCCTATTGTTCACTTTTGCCACCTTCCTATGAAGTTTTAACCATTATCCCTTCCTCATGATCTGCAAGCCTGTAATTTGTTGCTAACTCCACATCAGTGACATCGGAGTTGGGAATGGTGAAAGGCAGGGTGTCTTCAAACACATCATACTACTCCTCATCCTCAACATCTATAACTCCAAGTATACTTCTTTTTCCCAAGACAACAATTGACCACTTATTATTAGAAGGGTCAGTTACATAGAATACTTGCTTAACTTGTGATGCAAGCACGAATGACTCTTCACTATCACACAACCGACCCAAGTCTACAAGAGTAAATCCATAAGGGTCATCTTTTCTTATGTACTGCCGGTTATAATCAACCCACTTGCATCGAAATAAGCAGACCGTGAAACCAGAGTAGTCAAGCTCCCATATATCTTGAACCCGCCCATTGTATAACAATGTATTATCAATAGGAGACTTGTCTTTGGCACTTGTATACGATGTAGATGATGCCTCTACTTAAACGCCACTATTCTGCAGAGATCTCGATTTTTTATCTTGATGATCTGTCTAAAACGTACATCCATTAACATCATAACCCTCATAAGAGTGTACAGCTTCTCGAGGACCAAATGCTAGCTTCTTAAAAGTCTCTGAAACAGTAGAATCTACTTTACGCATTAATCGATTCTGGAACCAATCAATAGACGTCTTATTATGCAACTACATCAATGCTCTTGTCCCTTTATCTGAATTCTAATCACGTAACTCCTTCATATGTTCATCCAAGTAGGGAAGGACCTGTACCATATGCTATAATACAAATAAGTGTGCTTGTATGCGTATTTCAACATGAGGTATAATTATTTTGGAGCCAAGTGTACCTTTACCCTCGAGTCTGCCCTCATGTCGAGATGTAGGAAGTCCAATAGGATCAACATTAGTTAAGAACTCGGCCACAAAATTACCGACCTCTTCACTCACAATCGCATGAATTATACTTCCTTTTGGTTGCGTTAGATTCCTTAATTTATCTTTCAAAGAGCCCATATGTCTCTCAAAGGGATAGCACCACCTCAAAAACACCAGATACATAACTTAATCTCTCGAACTAGATGTACAACCAAATGGACCATAATGTCGAAGAAAGCAGGTGAGAAATACATCTCAAACTTGCACAAAGTCTCTATCACACCTGTAACAGCCCACTCTTTTGAGCTGCTAGCGAAACAAACTCAAAAATCCATAAACTGAAATTAACTCTTAAATAAATTACTTCGCAGCGGAAAAATATCCTTATATACACCAATAACTAAACTAAATTCGCAATGTATTATTTACAATGAAATAACAATAACTTTTCCTGAATCAACTATCTAAATAAAACTTAATCCTTAATCCACACAACATCTTTATCTTGCTCCACTTTCAATTCCGAGCTCATAACACCAAACCTGCAAATTCAGAGAAGAAATACAAAACAAACAAAATTTCAAAATGAGTGGAAAACTTGTAACCTTTACTTCGGCCCGTTATAAACATTTTATTTGTGAAATCCTTTATTTCCGTTACAATGCTGACATAACTCATTCTCTTAAACAAATCAGTGGCAAGTACAAGCTTTGGACAAACGTTGCCTCCAAGGTACGTTATGGAGCTCAACAATACTACCCCCAAGGTTCGTTATGGAGCATAGCCGACCATATCAGGTCAAAAGAGTAACCATCCTCCACCCATCTCCTTGCCCACTTTCTATTTTCAGTTCATAAACTAAGCCAGCAAAACATTTGCATATACATATTCATCGAATAACATTTCCATAATCAACTCTTAACATCACATTCATAACTATGGTCATAGTAAGAAGTTATTTACGAAAACAGAACAAAGAGATTCACACACATGGGCATGAGTAAATGATTTTACTGAACATAAAAGTTACTTGAACGCATTCCATCCAACAATTCAATCTCCTTCCTAATGACAAATTATTCTCCACTCCAAAATCATCCTCCAAGAATCACCTCACAAGAATAGTGATAATTAATAACCAAACTTAGACTAATCTAAACTAGAAAACAAAATCATAATTGATTCGCAATTTACAAATTATCAACCTTTCACATCCTAATTCCATAATCCTTAAATCATATTTATAACTAGCAACAACACAACAACAATCACTGCAACAGCAGTGGCACAACAACAACACCACAACAACGCATCATCAACAATAGCGCAACAACAACAACGCATCACCAACACCAACTATAATATAACAGCTACACCACCACTAAAAATAACACCAACCACAAGAGTCCCACAGCAACAAAACAACAACCCAACAACACCACTACAATAGAGCAACAACAACAACATAACATCAACAACGCACAACCACACCAACAACAACCACTACAACTCCAGTCAATTACATTAATACTCCATAACC
This sequence comes from Beta vulgaris subsp. vulgaris, assembly GCF_026745355.1. Classification (NCBI taxonomy): domain Eukaryota; kingdom Viridiplantae; phylum Streptophyta; class Magnoliopsida; order Caryophyllales; family Amaranthaceae; genus Beta; species Beta vulgaris. The sequence goes on from NC_079209.1 coordinate 28,468,496, forward strand.
AAACTCCTAATCATGGTCTAATTTATAATTTGGGGTTCAATTACTAATCAAGAATTCTGAATTAAGAACAAAGAGTTACCTCTGCTCCACAAGGAGCAGCGAAGAACAGGGGACAAAGGGGTCTCGGTGCTTCGGCGAGGCTGGTTGTCGGTCTGGTGGTTGGGCGTGCTCAATGAGGCTACGGCAGCAGGCGTCGTTTTTCGGTCAAGTAGATGCAGGAGTACCGAACATGAGGAGCAGCAACACAGGAAAAGCTAAGGACGCACGAAGGGAAGAGGCGAGCTACGCATCGTTGTGGCATCGGACTCCGGTGAGCTTAGGACGCCAGCGAGATAGGAAAACTCCAGCGACATTAGGCGAGAGGTGAGAGGAAGAAAGGGTTTTGGGATTTGGGGTCTCACGGGGAGAGAGAGGGGGTTTGAGGGTTTGATGGGAGTGAAGCAACGGGTTTTATGGGGTTTTGGTTTTGGGTGAGAATACCGACCAAAAAGAAATAGGGGATTTTACCTCATTAACCGACAACATAAAGGAAAGAAGGGAACCCGACTTTGGTTTCCTAATCGGGTAAATACAAATCAACAAATTGCTCATTAAACGTGATATATAAAATAATATAATAATAACTTCATAAAATTAATATAACAAATATATTACAAGAACGACAAATAAAATTCATACTCCATAACTCAAATAAAATAATATTTCGAAACATAATTAACTTAATAATTAATTTAGCTTTTAAATAAATGCCCTTAAAAACAGGCTAGTACACACCAGCCTAGAGAGCATCAAGCTTCGACGGTTGTAACTTTTTGCTAAATATAGTATTGAAAAAAGAACACAACTTTGTTATGGTATGTCTCAAGTGTTTCGGCAATATCCCTCGAATTGCAATCGGTAAGAATACTTGCATCATTACATGAAAATTGTGAAACTTCGTACTCGGTAGCTTGAACTCACCGTCTAAGGTAACAAATCTTTTCATGTTTGATGAGAACCCTGATGGAGCCTTAATGCTATACAAAGACTCGCAAAAAAGTCGTTTCTCAGCTCTAGATAGAGTGTAGCAAGCCGGAGGCAAATAGTTCCTATCATCATCAATCACCTTTTTCTTTCCTTTTCCTTCAATTCTTGCAGCCGACCCTTCCTTCAATTTCCCCTTTTTTCCCTTTCCTTTTCCTTTGAGAAACACTTTCTCTTTTTTCTTTCTTTTCTTAGTGTCCCTCTTTTGAGCCCATAGTTCTAGTTGAAGCCCTTACTTTCCAGATACAATTGCACTCCTTTGTTATCTTTTGTCTTATGTGTTCATAAGTGTCCCTAGAGTAGCATCACATACATTTTTCTCTATGTGCATGATATCGAGACAATGTGTAACCTCTAGATCCCTCCAATATGGAAGTTTCCATAGAATAAACTCCTTTTTTTGAAAGTCCCTTAGCGCCATCACCCGTTCCTTTGCCGAATATCGTTTCACTACCCTTGACCTGATCAAAAACCTCAATACCAGTCAATGGCCTACGAGCAACCCCTTCCTCAACTGTTCCATCGAATGCCTTCTTCTTGTTACTATAAGGATGGTCGCATCGAAGGAACCTTCAGGTCCGCATATAAACTTCTTTGTGACAGGTAGAAGTGTATTTAGATTCTATGTCGTCGACGCAAATCGGGCATGCTTTCTTCCCTTTGTTCTTGTACCCGGATAAGTTCCCATAAGCAAGAAAGTCATTAAGGGTGCATAAAAGCATGGCACGCAATGTCAATACCTCATCAGCATGTGCATCATACACATGAACTCCTTCCTCCCACATTTTTCTCAAATCATCAACAAGTGGTTGAAGGTAGACATCTATATCGTTTCCCGACTGTTTCGACCCTGAAATAAGAATCGACAACATGATGTACTTGCGTTTCATGCATAACCAAGGAGGAAAGTTGTATATAACTAGAAGAACCGGCCATGTACTATGTTGAGAACTAAGAGTACCAAATGGGTTCATCCCATTCGTACATAGGCCAAGCCTTAAATTTATATCCTCGGCACCAAAAGTCTTATGCAGACGATTGATACCTTTCCACTCAGGAGCATCAGTCGGATGTTTGAGAAAACTGTCCTTTATCCTTCGTTCTTCATGCCACCTCAAGTTCTTAGCATCTTTTTTGATTGAAAACATGCGCTTGAATCGTGGTATAATCGGAAGATACCACATCACCTTTGCTGGAGGCCCTTTCTTATCACTAACCCATGCGCACCTATAACGCAACTTCCACATCGAGGACACTCATCCATATTCGCATATTCATTTCGGTATAGCACACAATCGTTTGGACAAGCATGTATCCTCTGGTACTCCAAACTGAAGGGACATCATCATCCTCTACTTCAATATTCTCATATTCATCCTCGATGTTCCTGTCATTCTCAATGACATCAAACTCACTTCTTTCATGCACATCGTTAACAACGGCAATCCCACCATCATATATACCCTCCTCACCATGCCAAACCCATACATGGTAGTCTTGCCTAAACCTGCGATGAAAGATATGCTCCCTCAGCGACCTAATGTTACTAACCATGCCACATTACCACAATCAACACAAGAACAATAAAACCCCTCAGTTCCCATTATAGCCTGATGACTTAATGCATCATCCCAAAATTCAAAGACCCCATCAACGAATTCACACGTATCACGACTGCCATACATCCATGCACGATTCATTTTAATCAGACCTCTAGTTAAATACAAGCAACAAGTACCTCATTTCAATAACGAACTTCATTACATGATTAGAGTTTATGAACGATATAAATTTAATGAAATTAGGCATGCTTTCAAAGAGTCCTTATCACTCTAACCTAACCCATCCTTAGATGTCTAATCTCACTAGTGAATGTATGTCTTCTTTTCGATTCTACGGAAAATTCGGTAGCATTTCCCTACAGTTCTCCAAGTACATGTTGTAGATATATAGTTACTCATATCTACATATGTACCCAGAGAATAAAAGTAGGGAAAACACGAGCCAATAATTTCCTCTAGAATCGAAATAAAGACATACATTCACCACCTAAGTGAGATCAAACATCTAAGAATAGTCCCAAATCGGGGATTATTCAAGACTTACTCCTAATGAGTAAGTCTCGAACGACATATGATATGATGATGCATACATAGGTTTTTAAACAACAAAGCATTTTAAATCTAATCTTAGTTCAACGATAAATATATACATATTTGCACATATAAACCAATTTACTATGAAAGAAAGTTAAATATGAGCGATAAATATCAATATCAAGGTTGCAAATAGGAAAATCAAACTCAACACTCTGTCACTAGCTAGCTTCAATAATCAACAACAAAGTTTAAAGTTAAAATTAGTATCAATTAGCATATTAAACAAAACTAAAGAAAATTAAACAAAACTAAACTAAACTAAACCAAACTAAACCAAAATAAACTAAGCCAAACCAAACCAAACCAAACCAAACTAAGCTAAACTAAACTATACTGTGCTAATAAAACTAAACTAAACTAAACTAAACTAAACTAAACCAAACCAAACTAAACTAAACCAAACTAAACCAAACTAAACCAAACTAAACTAAACTAAACTAAACTAAACCAAACCAAACCAAACCAAACCAAACCAAACCAAACCAAACCAAACCAAACCAAACCAAACCAAACCAAACCAAACCAAAACTAAACTAGTTACTAATTAAGTACAACAACAACAACAACAACAACAATAACAATAACACAACAACAACCACAACTACAACAACCCCACCAAAAAGCCCTAGTTTTTTTAATCTAAAAATCAAACTAACTGCTTAAATTAAAATTAAATTAACTCAAATCAATCAAATTTAAACCCTTTAACTATTATACAACCTAATTTCACTTACAATTATTTATAAAATTACAATGAATTATAAACTTGAAGCTTAAAATATGAGACTACAAATTAAAGTTATGAACTTTTAGTTACCTAGCTTGTAAAAAGGGGAGGAGGAATGTAGTTGTTTAGGAAGGGGTGGAGGAGGAATGTAGTTGTTTAGGAGGAGGAATGTAGTTGTTTAAGATGAGGAAGGTGAAGGTGAGGTGTGAAGTGGTGGCGCGCAAGCTAGGGCAGCAGTGTAGTGGTGGGAGCTTAGTTGGTGGTGGAAGCTTCAGGTGCACAAGTGGCCGGCAGTGGTGGTACGCAAGCTTCAGGTGGTTGGCGGTGTGGTGCGGTGGTGCGTGGAGCTGAGGAATCAACGGCGATGAGTGGCGCTGAGGAATCAGTGGTGTACGTCGGGCTGAACTAGGGAGATCAGTTAAGTGAGTTGAACTAAGAATAAGAATGCTGGGAAGGGTGTGATTTTTTTTTAACGAAATTAAAATTATTTTTCTGATGCGGTCCAACAACCACATCAAATTTTTTAAAAACTGCAGTGGTTGTTTTAATCTGATGGGGTCCACAAGATGACCGCATCAGATTTTTCTGCCAAGTTTCCCTCCCATTTTTGGTTGCTTTTCGGATGCGGTTTTGCATCTGTTACTAAGTGACATATAGAGTTTTTTCCACTAGTGTTCATTTTATCTTCGGCTTCCCATATTACCTCTTCTAACTCATTGTTAGACCAAAGCACTTTCCCGATATTCACATCCTTATTGCGTGTACTACGCACCTTTTTATCAGGATTTCTCACAAGCCTTTCCTCATACGTGAGGCTACTATCAATTTGGATTCTTTCAGGCTCCAAACGTGACTCTCATCAGGGATATATCTCTTGAGTTGGGGAATATGAAATACATTGTGCTTTTTCTCAAATTCCATTCGCAAAGCCAACTTATAGGTTATCTTTCCAATTCTTTGAAAAAAATCATATGGGCCAACATATGTAGCTCTCAATTTACCCTTTTTCCTATATCTCATCACTCCCTTAGTTGGTGATACTTTCAAAAACACTTTATCACCTAATGCGAATTCATCTTCTCTTCTCTTTAAGTCAGCATAACTCTTTTGCCTATCTTGAGCAACCTAAATTCAAGCCTGAATCAACTTTACATTCTTAATAGTCTCCTCAATAAATTTTGTCCTCAATACTATATTCTCACTGAAGTCATTCCAGCAAATGGGACTTCTACACTTCCTTCCATACAATGCCTCAAAAGAAGCCATCTTGATAATCACATGATTACTATTATTGTAAGAGAACTCAATCAAGTCTAATTGATCTTCCCAACTACCCTAGAAGTCAATTGCACATGCTCTTAACATATATTCCATAGTCTGGTTAGTCCTCTTAGTCTGACCATCGATTGCAGGGTGAAAAGGATTGCTCATTTTCAATGTTGTCCCAATATTCAACTGGACCTTTTGCCAAAATTTCGAGAGGAATCTCGAATCGCGTTCTGAAATAATATATGCTGGGACCCCGTGCAATCTTACCACATGATTGATATACATCTTTACAAGTTGCTTCTTCTTCCATGTCGCTTTGATTCGGACAAACAGAGAAGACTTCGTCAAATAGTCCACATCACCCAAATAGTATCATTGTTGTTTCTCGTCTTCGACAAACCAGTCACAAAATCCATTGAGATAGAATCGCACTTCCATTCTTGAACCTCTAAGGATTGAACCTTCCCCGTTGGTCTCTTTTTATCTTCACTTTCTGATAGGTTAGACACTTGGAAACGAATTCAGCGACCTCACGCTTTATATTAGGCCACCAATAGATCTCCTTAAGATCCTTATACAACTTATCACCCCCAAGGTGCACAGAATGTGGAATATTATTCCCGTCATCCATAAGTTGTCTCTTAAGCTCATCACATTTTTGTGGTACACACCACCCTCCCTTAAACCTCAAGCTTTCATCATCATGAATCTTAAAGTTGACTTCCTTACCTTGCTTTATCTTCTCCTTAATCTTATCTAGATGCTCATATCCAACTTGACCCTCTTTGATCTCGTCGAAAACTGACAACCCCAATGACGAAGCACTCAATCTTGCCTCGATCTCCCCAGGATTTAAGATTCCTAGGCTAAGCCTTTGCATATCTCTACAGAATTGCTCAGGAACTACCAAGGCACTCATGTTATGGCTCGACTTCCTACTCAAAGCATCGGCAACTACATTCACCTTCCCTTCATGATACTGGATGTCTAGGTCATAATTCTTGATCAAATCTAACCATCTCCTCTGTCTCATATTGAGGTCGTCATTCTGGGTGAAAATGTACTTCAAACTCTTATGGTCTATAAAGATCTTACAAGTTGCCCTATGAAGGTAATGTCTCCAAATTTTTAAGGCAAACAAGACTGCAACTAACTCTAAATCATGGGTAGGGTAATTAGCCTCATATGGTTTCAACTAACGTGATGCATACGCGATCACGTTCCCATTCTATTGCAGAACACATCCAAAACCATTATTTGGAGCATCATTAGACACCTCAAATCACTCATTTCCATCTGGTAAGGTTTTAACGGGTGTAGAGGTTAAACGCTCCTTTAAAATCTAGAAAGCTTCCTCGCACTTCTCACTCCACTCGAATTTTGACTCTCTCTTCATCAAATTGATCATTGGTCTTGCTATCTTCGAGAAATCTCTAATAAATCTCCTATAATAGCCAGCTAAACCCAGAAATCTCCTGATATCTAACACATTGAAGTAGACCACTCACCAACATCTTGAATCTTAGCAGGATCTACAGAGATTCCTTCTTTAGACACATAATAAACCAAAAATGCTACTTTCTCCGAACGAAAGTCACACTTAGAGAACTTGGCATACAATTGATTCTTCCTAAGTGTCTCTAATATAACCCTCAAGTGCTCATCATGCTCTTCTTCAGTCTTTGAATAAATCAAAATATCATTAATGAATACCACAACGAACTTATCTAAGAACTCATGGAATACCCTATTCAAGAAATCCATAAATATGGTCGGAGCTTTGGTCATCCAAACGGCATCACAATGAACTCATAATGACCATTACGTGTCCTAAACGCAGTCTTAGGTATATCCTTGTCAGCTACCCTAAACTAGTGATACTCCAAACGCAAATCAATTTTCCAGAACATGCTCGTTCCATTCAACTGGTTCAACATGTCATTTATCCTAGGCAAAGGATACTTGTTCTTGATGGTTACATTCTTCAACTTCCTATAATCGATTCACAAACTCATACTCCCATATTTCTTCTTTACAAACAACATAGGAGCTCCCCAAGGTGACACACTTGGCCTAATATAACCCTTATTCAACAACTCTTGCAACTTCGTCTTCAACTCACTCATCTCAAGAGGTGCCCCTCTATAAGGTGCCTTAGATAAAGATGCGGTTCCACGAACTAAGTATATGGTAAGCTCAACAACTCTTGTAGGCGGCATACCCAAATATCACTTAGAAACACATCCATAAACTCGTTCACGATTGGAACATCCTCGATATTCAATCCAACCTATTTACTCACATCTTGCACACTATAGAAAAATAGCTCACACCTCTTCTTCATCAACTTCTTCACTTGCATTGCAAACATAACCCCAAAGTTCTTAAGCTTCCCAAAACGCGAAACGAAGTTAATTTCCCCCAAAGGGCTTCTCAACACTACTTTCTAAGCTTCACAATCTATTTTGGCCTTGTAGAAACCTAATCGATTCATCCCAAGAATAACATCTAGGTCTCCTAAATTGAATTCTATTAAATTAGAAGGAAATACAGAGTCTCCTATCTTCAAAGGTAAATCTTTAAACAACTTAGTACACCTTATAATCTCTCCAGTAAGTATACAAATAGGTAAATCAATCACCTCAAAATCTACCAACCAGACTCTTAATGACAGACGACGAAACAAACGAATAAGTCAACCAGTGTTAAATGACACTTTAACGAGAACGGAGTTAAAAGAAAAAGTAACAGAAACTACGTCGGCAGATCGTTCAGCTTCATCGTGACTCATCACGAACAGCTTACCCAGAGCCTTATGCTAGTTATTGTTCTCACTATCAGACTTATTAGAGATTCCTTGGTTGTTATGTGACCTTATAGGCTTCGAACCTTGACTTCCTGACGGGTTGAACCCATACCTCACTTGGTTACCACTACCATTTTTCTTTTTCTTTTGTGTGGTGAAGCACTCATACTCCCTGTGGACCTTCTTCTGGCAGTAGTTACAGGTTACTAGGTCTCCCTTACAATCTCTACCAAGGTGGTTCCTACTGCACTTCTTACTTCTTACAATGGTAAACTCTCTCATAATAACCCTTATTGTTATAGCCCCGACCATTTCTCCCTTGGAAATGCCTATTCTCCCCTTGGAAATTCTCCTTCCCATTTCTGTTCTTCTTCAAATTCCCCTAATTTCCTCCAGTATTGAAATCCTTTCTCTTCTCACCCACTAAAGCATTCTTCTTAGCACGCCTCGATTAAAGACCATAAATATGCGTAGCTCTTCCATACACCATATCTAAGGATGCAAAAGTTTCACCACCTAACCCCATTTGGATTTACTAAGTCAAACCTTGCTCAAACCTTTGAGCTTTTAACTCCTCAGTGGCTACTACCTCAGATGCAAACCTCGATAGTGCTATGAACTTACTATAGTACTCACAATTGGTCATGATCCCCATGCTAAGGTTTATAAATTTATGGGCCTTTTGTTTCCTCATAAAATCAAGGTAAAACTTCCCTGTTAGAGCAGTAATAAAGAAATCTTAATTAAATCCCTCAACAGCACTCAGTCTAGCCCTATTTTCTTTCCCCATAAGCCAGCCTCATCTTTCAGATATAGCACAGCTTGACCTACTTTCGAACCCTCAAGAAAATTCGCAGCCCCGAAAATATTTTTCATACTCCCTAATCCAACTCTCTAAGAAGGTAGGGTTAGCTTGCCACTTAAAGTACGGTGGCTTAATTTTGGCTAGACTTTCAAACATGTCCCCAACAAAATAGGGACGCTTAACTCTTTCTTGAGTTAATTCTCTGTCAATAGGCAAATAGTAGAACTAAGTTGTTACTGCTGTTAGACATTCTACTGCGCGACCTGAAATTAACACAACTCTACTTTAGGTTTCGATACACAACTTACGTGCCATTCTCTATGAAGACAACATTTGATTTGACCATACAAGATCGCATCAATATACAATTTCTCATGAAGTTATAGTAATACTACAAAATAACTCATCATCAATCACATAATCATTCACGAATAATATCCACATCAAGAATAAACATGTGTGAGGATCAATTAAAATTCAATCACAACAAATAAATAAAAGTATTCCCATTCACGTGCCAAATAAATTCTTGCTCACTTGGATAGCTAATATTTGCTTTTTATTTCTCAAAAAGATGCATGCTAGTTAATTTTTCCAAACCATAATACTATACTTTTCCTAAGCAAAATAAAGGTACTAAGAAATAAATTTAAACCATTGCTTACCTAAATTATCCAACATTTATTCTTAAAACATAAGTACATAATCTAGGGAGATACATTATTAGTCTTATCCTTAATTTCCTTGTATCTTTCTGGAGTGAAAACTTCATCTTCAAAATCTTCAACCTCGGTGTTATTGCAGTAGCATCTACTAGTTCTAGTAGATCGTTGTGTCTTTTTAGGCTGAGTCTCATCCTCTTCTAAGTCAGAATCACTCTTAGGTCTCATAACTGCATGGTAGATGTTCATCCTGGTCTAACCTCTAGCATGGTCAAACAGTTGGAGAACCATCATCATGCTATCAGGCATACCTACTCTTAGGATTCTATACGCATGATGACTTCTAGGTTAGTGTAGCTATCACAGTCAGACTTATATCCGCCATCATCCTCATCATCACTTAGTATAATCTGGTTGTACTAGCTTCCTACTTTAGTAGTTTCCCTATTAGTCATATCTTTAGGTCCACTTACTGATGAACATGACATCTGTAAACAAATGATACTCTCACTTAGCATATATTCCTAACAATAAGCAATAAGCAATAAGCAAGAATAGCAATAATATAAAAGAATAGGCATAACGTAAAACAGTTAGCAGGGAAGAAAATATAATCATACTGAACTAACTAATTAATGCAAACATATAATATTTCTATCCTATATGCCCTTCCCATACTACCCATCTCTCAAAAAAATAATAAATTTAATCAAAATAAACTAGAACTATTAAAATAAATAATTAAATAAATAATATATATTTTTCGAATTTATAAAAACAATGAAAATGGAACAAATAAGGATTATTTTAACTACAATAATACAAACTTTTACCCGTTCTCTTGCAATAATACAAACTTTTGATTATTTTTTAATAATACAAACTTTACATCAAAATTTCTCTAGTAGGTCAAGTTGACTTGTATCTTTCTTCCTTTTCCCTCCTCCCCCAACCCCCCATCCCACCTGAACCACCGCAGCTTGTTACCTCCTACAATAAGTTAACAACCTGTATTCCCCTACTGGAGGAATTATGATCAAAAGTTTGTATTATTAAAAAATAATTAAAAGTTTGTGATATTGCGAGACAACATGCAAAAGTTTGTATTATTCTTGTTAAAAACATCTATAAATAAATAAAGAAGTTTGAATTTTCAAACTTCAAAAAAATTTCAGATTCTAAAAATAATTCGAAACATAGATATTTAAAATTTCGGGTTTTCTACGTTATACCCTTGTGTTTTTTCAATTTCTACGTTGCACCCCAAGCTTTTAAAAATTCCACACGACACCCTCAAACTTACCTTTTTTTTCGCAATTCAAAATTATTATTGACTACCAAAAAAATAGGAGTACACACCAAAACTAACTCAACTCAAAACAAGAGAGAGAGCAAGAGGCCTAAGAACCAAACTCCTAGAAAAACAACAGATGCCTATCTCTAGCTTCACATCTAATAGACACTTTAAACACAATATCCTTCATTACATGATGCATAGTCAAGCAAGACCCTCTAAACAGCTTGTTGTTACGTTGCATCCAAACCGCATAAATTGTTCATGTAAAACACATAACATACATCATAAAGATTTTACTCCTACTGTGAGCTTTTGTCAGAGCTATCTGTTTCTCAGTTTGAAATCCCTGGATCTGACGAGTAAAACCCAGCAACTGCATAATAGGATGCCATATACCAGCAGCATAGTAACACTCAAAAAAGAGATGATTCACTGATACTTAAGCTTTGTCACGAAGGTAACCCCTCCTATTGCACTGAATGTTCCATTGGCTTAACATGTCTGTAGTATCGAGTCTGTTTTGGACTGCAAGCTACCAAATGAATTTGCTTTTAGGAGTAGGCTTATTATTGCAAATAAGTCTTCTCCAATCAATAGAATCTTCAACGCCAAGGAGCATGGTGCAAACTTTTTTTTATACTTAAGTGATCATTATAAAGCATACTATACCATCCTCCCATGCTAGTAAGGATGCTTCTACCTTCAACAATATACCTTAGGGGCCAAGATGTGTTGTTATCTATAGCAACACTATTCACAAAGCCTCTCTTTATGTAGTAATCATTGACCCACCTTACCCAAAGTTTGTCACTTTTGAAAGCCAAAGCCCACAGTGGCTTCAATATGGCAGTCTTATTCTAAATCTTCATATCAACTATATTCCATCCCTCAGCTGATTTTGGTTTATGAAAATCAGCCCAAGCTACATGAGCTTTATGTGAAGCAATAGTAGACCCAGTCTAAAGAAACTTTTTGCAAACATTTTCAACAGCTTTAGTAATTTTCTTGGAAGGAGGGAAAATATGAGCCTAGTAGTTCTGCATACTACTCAATATTGTTCTGATAAGTTGGAGCTTTTTAGCATAAAAGAGAAAATGAGCCATCAAAATTGGAGCTCTCTTTGTAATTCTTTCAATACGAGGCTTAAATTGAGAGAAAGTCAACTCTTTAGGAGTGAGTGGAACTCCTAAGTACTTAAAAAGGAGGTTATCAATTGGCAAATGCACTGATACAACCAGAATTTCAGCTTCATCAGGTCTAACCCCTACTACATAAATGCAACTTTTTTTTATACTTTCTTCTAATCTAAAAGCTTGAGAAAATGATTGAAACGTTGCCATAATTTTCATAATAGAGCTTATGTCAACCCTAGCAAATAGTAGTAGATCGTCAGCAAACATAAGGTGTGTAAGGTGAAGTCACTCACATTTGGGATGGAAATTAAAGTCATGGTTTAACTTAATGTCTTCCCAAACACCTACTCAAGTATTCCATGCATAAAGCAAAGAGAAAGGGAGAAAGAAGATCTCCCTGTCTCAAACCCTTTTTAGCTCTAAAAGCTGTGGTAGGGATCCCATTTATTAACATGGATTAGGATACACTCTGAACACATGATACATTGATGTGGAAACCCCAGTTCATACAAAATAGTCTCAAGAAATGACCATTCACCTGAGTCATAGGCCTTTCTAATGTCAACCTTGATTACACACCTTGGAGAGATTTAAGCTCTACCATAATCTCTGATCAATTATGTTGCTAAAATTATATTATCAGCAATGTGTCTCTCTGGTATAAAACCAGATTGAGACTTTTTCACCTCCTCCCCTATAATCTTATGCAATCTATGAGTGATGATTTTAGAGATTATTTTATAGAGAATAGTGGAACAGGCTATATGCCTATAATCCTTAGCATATCTAGCTTCATCTTTATTAGGAACCAATGTCACAACAGTAATGTTTATAGGCCCGTGTAGGTAAGCCTTCTGAAAAAATTCTTGAAGTGCATCATAAATGTCTTGCTTGATATGATGCCATCATCTCTTAAAGAAAATGGCAGTAAAACCATCTATGCTAGGAGCTCTAGAGTTATCAATTGACCATAGTGCATTGTCAATCTCTTAAACACTAATAGGTTGGCTCAACATCTCCTTTGCTTCAATACTCAAAATGGGACCATCTCTCACAATAGGGAGATCAATGCTTGGGAGCCCAATAGCACAAGTCCCCAGCAATTTCTCATAGAAACCAACCAATTCCTGCTGGATTTTTGCTCTGTTGGTAAGTGGAGTATCATTTTTAGTATACACCATAGCCAATCTTTTTCTTCTTTTCCTAATTTTAACAGTTGTGAAGAAAAGTTTTGAGTTGGAATCACCAGATGATAAGTTATTGATCCTAGCTTTCGGTCTTAAAATGCTCTCATCAACTTTTTTCCAGAATATCAACTTGGCATAACACTCCTTTTCTTCTTGTTCAATAGCCAACTCATCTTGCAATTGGGGTAAAGCCTGCAAAGCATCTAGTTTCCTTCGAAATTCCTCCATTTTAAGATGGGCATGTGCATATTGTTTGGAGTGTAAGCTTTTGAGGGCTATCTTAAGCTTCATCCTGACTTGCTTCATCTTAAATCTATCATACACTTCTTCCCAGGCAGTCCTCACTGTCTCTTCAAAAGACTCATGATCTCAAAGGATATTGTGAATTTAAAAGGCCTACCACCGTCATCAAAATTAGGCTCCATATTAAACACCAAGGGAGAATGATCAGAGATACCACAAGGAAGATAATTAACTTTCACATTTGCATAATAATCCATCCAAAGAGCATTAACGAAAGCTTTATCTATTCTACTGGCTATTCTATCATCACCTAAAGCTTTATTTTTCCAAGAATAAGACATACCCATACTTGAAGCTTCAATGACATTTAAAGACAGGATGAAATTTGCCATATCCTGAGTCTCATTTTCACTAACTAGAGCACCATTAATTCTATCATCAGATTGAAAGATAGAGTCAAAATCACCTATTATAATAAAAGGCTTATTGCAGGTGCTAGTCAGACTACTCAACTCTCTCCAAATTTCTTTCCTATACACTACAATCAACTGGAAATCCATTGTATCATTTGAGTTGCTCACTTCAGCTACCATAACTTGCTCAGACTGACTAAGCAGATTCAATTTACCTTCATTTGGTTGCCAACCCAACGAAATTCTTCCTCTAGGAGAGTGAGAGTAATTACAAACCCACATACAAATTGAACCAAGTTTTCTTTGAATATTAGCCACATTATGAACCCTTACTCTAGTTTCATGAAGGGAACAAATTGTAATCTTATGCTCGGATAAGAAATGCACAATTTCTTTTATTTTGAAGGGGTCATTCATGCCCCTGAAATTCCAAGAAGCAAGAATCATCATGAGAGATAAGAATTTGGTCCCTTAGCACCCCCAGGTCTATATGGGTCTTGTAAAGCGTCGTATACAATCATCCGAGAAGATTGAATAACTTACTTCCCCTTATCCTTTATCTTCCTAGTTACTACCTTCCATGCTCCTTCATCATTCACCTCTTTGTTATGTCCATAGTCTAGTGTTCCCACAGGAGTCTGAGTAGGTGTGATCAAGTTGCCAGGATCTACCTTGGTAACAGGACCCCCACCTAAGTTAGAATCTACTGCCCAATAGGGACCCCATACAACAAAATATCCCTTAGAATTCTCCGTGATGTCCTGTATTTCAGAAACCATATCTGCCTTCTTAACCCATTTTTGTTGTGGAGCTTTCACTGGCTCGTTCTAAGCATATTTTTTATCCCAATTATGGCCAATAACAATACGTTTTTTACATAAAGGAGGAAGCCAGTCATAGATCACATTTTATGTTATGATTTTTCCTTTAGGGTCAGCTATATTCACCACCTTTTTGATCTCCTTTATAACATCAATTTCAACCAGTATCCTAGCAAATGAAACTCTCGAGGATTGAGATGTACATTCATCTGTCTTACTTCCCTAGGAACACTACAAGAGGGGGGTGAATTGTAGGTGAAGAAATAAACGTAACTTTTTGCGGAAATTAAAACTTAAACGAATAAATAAGCTAGAGGAACACAAGGAATTTTTCGAGGAAAAACTTCTTGGGCCCAACAAGAAGAAACAACCTCGACCACTAGGGATTTTAAACTCAACTCTTTCACTAATTAGGCCAAACAACTTTCTTACAACCTAATTCTAACTCGAGCCACACCTTGAGTTCCTAAACTCAAGTTCCTGAGCCACTGTTCCCTTAACAGCAGTTCCTCTCAACTTCACTCGAAGTTTTCTCACTCATACAAGCTTCACTCAAAGCCTTTCTCTTATAGAACTTCACTCAAAGTTCCCTTACCCCAAAAACCAAAATACAATTTGATCGAAATAAGCTTAGTGGAATTAGAGTAAGAAAGCAAAGAACAAATGGCTATTATGAGAGAATGAAGGCACTGACACTTAATTAGTTAAACTCACTTAATTACTTAGTCAGACACAATTTGGAACTTATCTAGACTTCAAAATTTATAGTAATACTCATAAAGAACGTGGGATTAAAACTTGATTACATGTTAAGTCCATTAACCCATGATGTTCCTTCCCCTAAGGAACACGTTTCACATCATGTCCCATGATCCCATGATCTTAGAATGAACGTGGATATATTTTAGCCACTACTCCTACGTAATAGGAGTTCCTTGAGCTTTATCCGAAAATCAGTTTTATGAAAACAGTTTTTATCTTTAAAACTGAATTTTTAATCTTTAAGAAGATAATATCTTTTAAACAAATTCTTTCTTAAAAACCGGATATTTATTTTCTTCATTTTTCCGAAAAAACAAAATCTTTTTCTCAAACGGATTTTCTTTTTAAACTGATTTTATCATTTGAAATTAGATAAAACTAATTTCCTATAATTTAGGCATGACTTACTCAATTGCACTTTTATCCGTTATACTTTTGCACGCCTAAGTCTAGTTCCTTTTATTAACTAGGTTCCTTTAACATGTTCGTTTAGTGCCACTTAGTTTGTTCCTTACAAAGGAACAAACTCTCATTCTCAAATAAAGCTGCCACTGTTCCTTACCATTCTTACTTTGTTCCTTTACATTGGAACTATAGATAAAACGCCTAGCTTCTATTCTTCTTGATCCAATGCTTGCTCCAGTATCAACTTATAGAAACTTCTTTACTTAGCCTTTGAAATCCTCTCTTGACTTCTTCCTTGACTTCGTATTCTCCCAGTTCCTTTCATTGATACCTTAAACACCATACACTTAAATAACTCATTAGTTCACTACTTAGTTTGCATCTTTGTTTCTTTGTCATCATCAAAACTAGGGTTCAACAATCTGCATTAATGGAACTCCAATTAAACTGTCTATCCTACCTAGATAGTTTTCACTTCAGCAGTTTAGAGGATGATTTGGCAGTTTAATCCATATAGGTATCACCTTCTAACTTCACTATGAAAGTTAAAATTGGCTGACCATTGTTTAACAATCATAGGCTTGCCATAGAATAGGTGTGGGCCTGTATATAACACTGAATCTCTAATTTCTCTGCTACTCAGTTTTATCACAATATATCCCTCCTCATGTTTAAACATCTGAGGTTCAACAGTCGAATTCCATTATGTCATAATATATGCTTTAAGAGAAGTTAAAGTAGGATTCTACCCTACTACATAAATATTCAAAGCATTCATCCAAGTTTCATTCATTCTTCCTACTTCATCCTTCTCTAATCTAGCTGTTGGAACTCCGTCTACTATAGTATGAGCTACAAATTTGAGACACATACCTTTATCGGAGATTTTGCTCTGATTGGTGGAGGTCTTCCAGTTTTTGCGAGCTTCTTCTCCAAAAACCACCCCTGCAGTTGCCTTCGACTGAATGCTCGCTGGAACTGTAACATCATGGTCTGGATTAGGTACTGTTCCATTCATTTTATCCTTACCTGATGCTCCTTCACATGCAACATGTGTCCTAGAAGATTTGCCAGAATGTACCGTCGCCGGAGAGCTATTTACCGGCCCGGAAGTCTTCTTCTTCCTCCCCATTGAGGCTTGATGGCTCACAATAGTAGGACACCTTATCGTGCGCCAACTAAGCATTTAGATAGATGAGCGGTAATATGAGAGAGGAGATTGTTATACACTGCATTATCCAAACATACCTTTTTTAATACATAATTCCCCTATCGCTAATTGTACGTCATTAATTTCGTCTACTTTTTATAATATGGTGGAATGAATCTAATTAGTAAATAATTTATCTAAGGGTTAAACTATGTATAAGTCAAATTAGTCCAAATAAGTTAAAAAAAATAAATGAATGACATGTAATCAACTGTTTAGGCACCGTGCATTAATAAAGGTAAGCTTGAAGGTACAACGTAGAAACTGAAGAAACACAAGGGTATAGCGTAGAAAAACCCTTAAAATTTTAATCTTGAAATTTTTTCCGGAAAGTGATTTGAACAAAACGAACACTAGTAGAAAAAGGACGATTTGCGTCGCACATACACGGAAACGACGCAAAAATGTTACTTGCGTCGCACCTGAAGAAGAGTGCGACGCACATCATGGGTAAATGAGCATCAAGATGAGCTATCTGCGTCGCATGCAACAAAAGTGCGTTGCAAAATCCCAATTTGCGTCGGACCACGAGACGAATATGACGCAAATCATCTTTCACTATCTGCGTCGCATGGTATTTTAGTGCGTTGCAAAAGCCTAAATGGCGTCGGACCTCATGGCCCATACGATGCAAATTCGCGGCCCACTTGTTTACTACAACACCGCGCCTTCTCTCTCACCCTCAAACCCAAAAAACCCGCCACTCTCTTCTCTCTCTCACCCTCAAACCCTAAAAACCCGCCTCTCTCTTCTCTCTCTCACCGCGCCTCTCTCTCACCCTCTCTCTCTTCTCTCTCTCACTGCGCCTCTCTCTCACCCTCAAACCCTAAAACCCTAAAAATCCGCCTCTCTCTCACTGCGTCTCTCTCTCCTCGCCGCTTTTCAACAGCATCTTGAATGAATTCCTTTGACAGCATCTTGAGTTAATTGAACATCAGCCCTAATTTCAGCGATTTCAGCAATCCTTTGTTCAACGGCAAAATCGTCATATAATTTGAGCACAATTTCAGCGATTTCGACTCGATTTTGATTTTTGAGTCGCTCGTTCTCACCCTCCGTTGTGTCTTCTCCTTTTCTCTTTATCTTCATCAGTTGAATGTTGATTAATTTCTGTTTGTGATAATTGTTATTGATTTTGAGTAAAATTTTGAAAATTTGCAGTGAAAATACGTCTTAGTTCGTGCTTCAATCTCTTTCTCCTCGTCACGCTAATTTCATCTGTTGCGGTCGCCATTGAGAAGCCAGAAGGTTTTAGATCTCCCGTCATCGAAGATTAACAAGAATGCATCAGGTTTTTAGGATCTTTAGTTGTATTACTTTAGTTGTTGAGAGATTCAATTTTAGGATTTTTAGGGTTTTTAGAGTATTTTTTGATTGGATTAACAGATTGTTGCTTCAATTTTTCATTGTATTTTCAGATCTACACTTTTTTAAAAAAATTTCTTTGTTGTTTTTAGTTCTTGAATTTGTACATATTTTTTCTAATTTCGCGATGTGTTCGCTTCTTGATTTTGTTTTTAGTTCGTAATCTTTAGTTGTGTTCGCTTCTTGATTTGTTGTTTTCAGTTCTTGATTAATGCACTCGAAAAGCACATCAGTATTCTTGACCATTCCAATTTTTGAGTTGTATCTCTGTTGTTGTATCATTCCAAGGTTTTTTAATTTTAAAATTTTTTTTTTTAAAAAAAACTAGCAATTTGCGTCGCACGTAGCCCAAGGTGCGACGCAAATCACTTATCTGCGTCGCACCCTAGGCGATATGCGACGCACGTTATCCTTTGAGCTTGGTGTTGGGCTGGGTAGCCATCTGCGTCGCACCGTATACAACATGCGACGCAAATTGCTAACTAATCTGCGTCGTTCCGCATACGACGCAGATCGTTTGTGAGTCATTTGCGTCGAGGGCTTTGGCGTCGCACCATAGTCCGGCGCAAATAGGCGCCTCACATCCGACGCAAATTGCCTTTTTTGTACTAGTGGAATAAGTAGGAGCTCGATTTCTATGAAATTCATTTTAAGTAACTAGCTAGCTAGGTTCCTAAAAATTAAAGTTGGCACGAAATGCCAATAAAAACCTAAAGCTCGAATATACCACTTTGTAACACCGCGACAATTCTCTATTTCCCAAAACACTTTTTCGATATAAAACTTAGAGAATTATCAAAGTATTATCTCTCGTGTGATAATGTATCGGCTTATTCAGAATTTTACGGCGGATATAGTAATAAATAAACTTTTGAAATAAAACTTAGTCAACGGAAAAGGTCAACTCAAAAAGTCAAAGTCAACCAACAAAAGTCAAAGTCAACCTCAAAAGTCAAAGTCAACCTCAAAATAGAAAGTCAACCACAATAGTCAAAGACAACTATAAAAATTATAAAGTCAAATATAAAATGTAAAGTCAACACAAGCTCTCCAAATCTCAAACCCATGATGCATCATCTTCAAACAAGTAATGGACAATGCACTATCGATCCTCACAAGATTAATAAGGTATAGCCATGATCAACACATACACACAAAGCACGTAATCAACAAAGCTGAGTACTACATAGTAAATAAATAAATAAAACCTAACATGATACTAGAAAATATTAAGTAACGATAAATATTAATATAATAACATCGTAGACTCCTTTTCCTGCACGAAACTCCACAACTAATGAATTAGTTAATTTAGATGGAAAAGTCAATGGAACGAGTTGTTTAAACCAAAAACAGTCTTCAATCTAGAAGACGAAGTACGGGGGCGACTCTGTACTCCTCTGATCTATGATATCGAGAAACCTATAAAATAAAAATAGGACACGGTGATCAATCCGGACCCAAGAAAAGTCATGGGCTACTACCATGTACTCCAACTCATACTTGTCCAATACTTCAAACGTACACAAGTCTAAAACTATTGCTATCCACGTTTCACTTTACATGATTAATAATTTATTCACTTGTTATGATTTACAAGTAAGACAAATGATATAATCATTAAAGGATCACAAACTTCCAATTTTACCTTAGGATTAGATAAGGTGTTCATAAGCTTAACAACCCAAGTTTACTTTCAACATTTAATCCCTAACCTTCCTTTATTTGTTGAACCAAGTCAACATCCAACCAACCTTTCATAATGGGTATAATAATCAAATTACCAAATAAGGCCCTCGGTCCTCATAAAGTAATTAAATAATCCAAAGGGGACAACATGATTAAATCATGATCCAATACGAACATAAATATTAATCCACATGTGAAATAATAAAATAAATATTCTCAAATCACATATGCTTGCATCAATCTTTCATACAATCATCATAAACATCCATTATTATCTTAGAATTAGATAAGTGATCAAACAACTTAACAACCCAAGATAAATTCCAACTTTAATCCAATCTTCCTTATTTGTTGAATCTAGTCAACGACTAACAAACCTTTCAAAGGTACAAAACATAAACTTACCAATTAAGGCCTTCGGTCCTTATAAAGTAGTTAAATAATAAAAAGACAACAACATGATTCAATCATGATCCAAACCAATATATATACACTAATCCCTCATATAAATTAATATAATAAAGTTCTCAAATCCCATATGCTTGCATCAATCTTTCATACAAACATAATACAAATATCATAATCAACATGTTCCATACAACAGCATAAAACATGCAAATCCAACTTAATAGTATCACATATGAACTCAAAACAGTTTCCTATACATGATACTACATAATTATCATCCTTAGAGTCATGATACTATTCCTATCAACACGTAGGTATGTACGTACCTTGTGTAGACAAATCAATAAGCCACTTTCACAACCTTAAAAATCGCTAAAGAGAATTATCCGCCTAAAATAACCAATATAACCACAAATCAATATTTTATAAATTTTCGGCAATGTTAAAATACTTTAAACCCTCTTTAAAACTGTTCGAAAATCTTTCCCATCATTAAAACTTAATTATTACAACCTCCTAGTATAAGTTGTTAAAAGCTCTTAAAAACTCATACTTTAATCATAAAAACTCCATTATCAACACCCTTTTCAAAATTACAGCAACTATAATATACTACTATGATTTTCCAACTCATAAAATCCTAAAATCCATAATTTGATACTTAAAATCTCAATTCCAACTTAATAAGTAAATCTGAGTTTCTATTTCTTCAATACATAAATTACATAAACTTAGATTCACGATCAAATCATAAAGCTAAAACTTTAAAACATAATCTTTATTAAAACAAATCTTTAAAACATAAACTTTGCATTGAAAATAACTTGGGGAGGAAAATTAACCAAAGCAACAAAAGAAGAGGGGAGACGTGCGACGCCAAGGTCGCGGTGTTGCGCCGTTGACGGGGGAGAGGAATGCCGAAGAGGAAGAGGGAGAAAAATAAGGGGAGGCCAAAAATCTTTGGGAAAAAGGAGGAGAGAGAAAATAAAGTTGTGTGGAAAAAAGTGGGGTTTATGGGGTTTTTATAGTTTCCCCTGGTGGTTTTAGGAAAAGGTGATTAGGACCAAATAGAGTTTAATGATTGATGAAATTAGTGTTTGGGTTCCTCATACACAATTAGGAGTCCTTTTCCTAATCCAGATAGTGTTTGGGTTCCTCATACCCACTTAGAAATCCTTTTTCAAATCCAAAAAGTATTTTAAGCTTTTCAAATATTTTTCAAAGCATGCCTAGATAAAATATTTTAACTTTTTTAATCATTAAAATAATTCGTTGGACTTTCAAATAATCAACCTTTAAAGCAATAAATCATTTAAATTTATTATATATTTAAATATAAATAACTATACATTAAAACATATTTATAAAATTCATAATTTTACGGGGGATTGCAATCAATCGAGATCGATCAAATATCTTTTCAATTATATAAAAAAGGGGTCACAACAGGGTGACGTCTGCTGGATCTCAACAACGAAAAACTACTGATAATCTAAGACAAATAAATGAGATAAAGATGTACTATGATTGTCGGTGTATCTCTCCCTATGAGGCAACATGGTGAATTTTGTGTGTAATATTCATTACAGAAACCCCACTAGTACGGAATTGTCAATTTGCGTCAGACCCGGGACACCCATTTGTGTCGGACATAGGTCCGACGGCACAGGTCTTGACGCAAACGAATGATATAGGATATGCGTCGGATAAGGACACAACACAGTTGAAATTACATTTTTAACCTTCTTTTTTTCCTAAATCACAGCCCCATCATCAACCACCTTACTCCTGCACCACCACCTTACTCCTGCACCACCACCTCCTGCACCACCGCCACCCACCAGCCACCCTTCTTACCTCATTCTTTCTCTTTCATCCTTAATATCAAACCCCCACCCCAAAATATCAGTTTCTTCTTCCTCAATATCAAACCCAACCCTCTGTTTCTTCTTCCTCAATATCAAACCCCACCACCTGCTGCACCACCGCCACCCACCAGCCTCCCATTTACCTTCCTCTTCTCTTTTGTTGTTCCCGTCGTTGAATTTTTTTATATCGGCGAACGTCCGGCTAGGACGTTCAGCCCATGAGGCGATCGTTCGGCCAGGACGTTCTGCCATGACGTTCGCCTCATGGGATGAACGTCCTAGCCGGACGATCGCCCCATGGGCTGAACGTCCTGGCCAGACGTACGCCGATATAAAAAAATTCAACCCATGGTGGATGTGGTGGAGGACGTTAGGTGATGGCGTGGAGGTCGACGATGGTAGTGGGAAGGTAGGTTGTGATGGTGGGGTGGGGGTGGTGTGGAAAAGAGGAGAGGGTAGGTAGGTGGTGGTGGGATGGTGGGTGGTGGGGAAAAGAGGAGAAGGTGAAATGGCAGTAGGTTGGTGGTGGTGGGGGTGGTGGGTAGTGTAGGAAAGAGGAAAGGGTAAAATGGTCTATAAAAATATATTTTGGGCGATTTTAAGTAATTTCAGGGCGA
>NC_079209.1:28493864-28506364 GCF_026745355.1 Beta vulgaris subsp. vulgaris
GACCTAACTCTACTGCTCCACCACCTTGCGCACCAACAGTGACTGCCACCACCTTGCGCGCCACCCACCAGTACCCTTCTCTTCTCTTCTTTTCTTCACCATTTAAGTGGTTAATTAGGTATGAATTTATCTTTTTTTTTAAGTTACTTTTGTTTTTCTTAATTGAATTAATGATGTGCAATGTGGGTTTTGTCAATTGTAGGAAGAAGAAGCTAAGGAAGTTTTCTCTTCATTGCTCGTCGTTGGTGTTAAGAGGTAACTAGTTTAACATGTAGACAAAGTTGATAATTTATTGATGTATATATGTATTTTTTATAATGTATATATATTTGTTGATATGAGATTGTATGAAAACGTAATGTGATTTAGCTATATATGAAATCTACAAGTTGTTTAAATCATCATCATATATTCGTAGATACCCGTTCAAGACTTACTCATTAGGAGTAAGTCTTGAATAGTCCCCGGCTTGGGACCGTTCTTGGACGTTTGATCTCACTTAGGTGGTGAATGTGTGTCTTCTTTTCAATTCTGAGGAAAATCTTGGCTTATCGTTTCTCTACATTGTACCCATATGTAGATAAGCAATGATCTACATTCTGTACTTGGAGAACTGTAGGGAAATGCTGCCGGATTTTCCTTAGAATTGAAAAGTTGGCATATATTCACTAGTGACATTAGACGTCCAAGGATGGGTTAGGTTGGAGTGATAAGGACATTCGACTGCATGCATACAATTGAACATGTCACTATCTTAGCTTGCTGTATACGTGTGTGATTTGAATATGTGAGTGTATGTACTTTAATAATGATTGATGCATTGTAATGAATGTTGTGTTTAATTATTAGAGGTGCACTACAAGAAAATAGGTTTTGGGCGACGAATTTGAAAATCAAGGGCGACAAAATTGAATTTTATGGCCCATAGTTGAAAGCATGGGCGACGAGTTGAATTTGTCGCCTGTAGTTAAAATATGGGCGACTAAATGTATTGTTGTTGCCCCAGATTCATATTTGGGCGACGAGATAAGTTTGGGTTGCCCATTATCTTAATTATGCAACAAAACTACATGTTTCGTTGCCCATATACAGTAAATAAGCCCGTTCAAATCATGTGTCGTTGCCCATACCCAAAAGAAAAATTGCGGGAAAAACCCGCTTTAAATTTTTCACATGAAACCACGTACTTCAACTTCTTCAAGACTTCTTTCAAAAGAAAAAAAACTTCTTCAAGACTTCAATTGCTCATCTCCTCCTCAACTCACACCCTTTTCCGCTCCTCCCTCATCTTTCTCTTTTTCAGGTGAATTGTTGATGCTTCCGACGAGATCTTCGACGTTTTTCAGTTGATGGGTTTAGTTATGATGGAAAATTGAGTTTCTCATGAATCAGACTCTGACAATTGACGCTTCTCAGGTTTCTCGATTGACGTTTTCACCCACCTCACATTTCTCAGGTGAGTTTTCTTATAAGGATCTCGACTCTTCTCAGGTGATGATTCTGATTATGATGGAAAATTCGATTGATGGTCAATGCATACCGTCTTCTCCTCTGCCCTAACTTTTTTTCAATTATGGCAGGTGGTGAGGTGGGTAACGGCCGGAGGTCAGCGGCGAGTTCGGCGGCAAGGTTGGTATCTTTTATTATTTTCCCTATCTCACGATTCAAACTTCCTTATTGTAAAAAAGATTGTTTACCTTTTAATTATTCTTATGAATATGTCAATATTTTCTTGAATTGCTTAGATTTCTTGTCAAATTAAACTACTTTCGTGGCAGTAAGTTAGGAATGTGATTTCGTGACAGTAACTCCTATGGATGGAGCTTCTGTGCAGGATCATGAGGTATGGTTAGGTTTGCTTTAGCATCTTGTGCAGGAAGATTAGTACTTATAAATCTGAGTAGCAATTATTTTCAAGGAGAATGCTAGATATGCTTTCCTTATGTATTCAATATTGTAATATGTAGCCTACACAATCTAGTTTATTCTAAGTTGTTATCTTCAATTCTGTCTATGGGTCTAGGTGTTCGCTGAATATATATGAGGCAACACCTTATTAAGTTGTGATGATATTGATGTATAAAAATGATGCTTTGACTTACATTGTGTAGCAACCAATTGTGTTATTTGTCTTTACAGACTTAGATTTCTTTTCAAGTAGTGCCCTTCTTGTGATTATATGTACAAGTCTAACGTATACTATTATCGTATTTGGCTCAAGGACATGTGTTGGCTATTGGCATAATTACTGCCATTTTAACATGATTTTGGTTTTGCTTGTATGTAATTCTGCATTTCTGCATCTTGTATTGCCCACGAGCCAAAATATTTGCATATGGATGTAGGCACTTTATTTGGGTAAGTGTTAGAATCTAGACATCTTCGGTTGATTTTGTGAGTTCCAATATAGTGTGTTACTATTGACTCTTTGTAACTCGAGGAAAATCTATTTTTTAACGACAGTTCCAGTACATACACCTTAGTCATACCATTCACTTCTATTTTAGCTTTCATTATACCATTTACTTCTATTTTATATGTCATTATACCATTTTTGGCTCCTTTCTTTGAACGATCTGCTTTTATTTCATTTGGATGATTCTTTTGGTTATCATGTTGTTTTAACCTTTGAAATCTAGTGGTTATGAATGATCTTGGACCTCCATTTTTTAGATTCTAAAATATTGTAGACCATTATATATTTCATGAAAAATTAATATTACCGCCTAACATTACTTTTTGTGGTTAATGAGGTCTTCGACTTGAATTTTTGTTCTGATTATAGTTAATAATTGTTATATTAGTGCACCAATACATATTGTTTTTTGGGCAAAATAGTAAAAAGATCAGTAAACCCCCCCCCCCATCACATGGGTATCTAATTTTAACGTGTTTGCTAGAGATGGCCAACAGTGCAGGCCAATCCAGCCCATCCAACCCAACCCACCTCGTGGGTCGTGTGGGTCGGGCTCGCAAAAAGCCCGGTCCAGCCCAACTCCAACCGTGAAATTGGTGGGTGGGATGTGGGCCAGATTTCTTGAGCCCAGCCCACTAAAGCCCGCTACTAAAATCGTCCAGCCCGTACCACGAAACCGGTCCAGCCCAACCCATGAACCAGACCAGCCCAGTCCAAGTTATTATTGAACCAAATTGTGTATATTTTAATCAAATTGTATATATTTTAATCAAATTGCATTTATTATAATTCAATCAAGTTTTAAAATAATGAAATTTTCTTTAATTTTAATAATTGTATATATTTTTATTCATTTTAAAGATTTTATATAACAATAATGAATAATTTCAATGATTAAATAATTTTGAAAAAACATATCTCATGCCGGCCCGCCAGCCCGGTCCAGCCCACTAGACCCACGAACCGCCAGAACCGCTTCTCGAACCGTGAAAACCGGTAACAGACCGGTGTGGGCCAAGACTTTTCAGCCCGCAGACCAGCCCACCCAACCCATGAATTTCACGGTCCGGTCCTGGGCCGTGAAATCTCAGCCCAGCCCGCTACGGCCCACGGTCTGGCCCGCCCAGCCCGCACCAGTGGCCATCACTAGTTTTTGCTTTTATCAGGAATAATGGATCGTGAGTCGTGACTATCTTTCCAAATGAGCAGAGGAAAGCTATATGAAGTATGATACGGCTTAGATTATATTATATGAGTTTCTTCGTAGATTATGGTAGTGCTAATTATTCTTTTTAGATTTAATTTGAATTATTTAAGTTACGTGAAATGTCGAATTTGAAGATTATTTTGTTGTCCTCCGCTTGTTTACAATTTGCTATTCTATTCCATGAATACTTTTTCTATTATTTCATACTTTTGTTATCAATAGGTTCCTCTAATATATGTGAAAACGGAAAAAGCTTATAGATTACACGATAATAATAAGCTCGTAGTCCATATCAATTTGGGCAACAAAACAGGGTTCGCACATTGTCATTTCAATTTAGCGCTAGATTGCAAATTATGTACGACAATTCATATCCTACAGTATTTTGGGCGACGAAACTGGTGTTGCCCAAGACATCACACGCGTATAAAACTACAAGACCTAATGGGCAAAAAAAATTGTAATTGTTGCACAAAGTTCAGTAATATTGGCCACGAAAATTAAGTTGTTGTTGCCAAAAGACAGTCAAGTATGGGCAACAATTTAAGAAACTCGTGCCCAACTGCCCCCATAAATGTGCAACAGATACGAGGCTCGTAGCACAAACGACCATTATGGGCAACGAATGTAACTCGACGCCCAAGATGTGGTTTGTGCGACGATCGCAATTTTCGACGCCCCAAACACAATGAGCGTCGAGCCTTAACCGACGAAATTGGGTTGTGAAAATATCGTCGCCCAAACATTTGTGCAACGAAATTGTCCTATTGGGCAACGCAAAAATCCGTTGCCCAAAACCTATTTTCTTGTAGTGGTGGTCTTCGTGAATGAGATGGATCGTACTTTGATGTATGGTAGTCGTGAATCGATTGAGTTTGTGAATGGGGTCTCGGAATTCTGTAGAAGTGCATTAGAATATCAAACATCCTCTGGAGCAGTCGACTTTTATTGTCCTTGTTTGGATTGTAGAAATGTGAGCAAGGTTAGTAGTATACATGTGGTTAGGGAGCATGTCTTTCGCCGTGGGTTTAGGCCTCAATACTACGTATGGGTTGGGCATGGTGAGCAGGGGAGGTATATAGGAAGCTCTGGAGTAAAGAATGATGTATGTGAAAAAAAAAAGAAGGATGATGATGAGTTAGGGGATGAGAATTTGGATGATGAATTTGGAGATGACGATAGGGATCGGGTAGACGAGATGATACACGAGGTTGAAGATCAGTCGTGTAGACGACCTCGTATTTTTGAGTCTATGTCTCAGGCTGCTGAAAATCCGTTGTATCCGGGTTGTACAAAGTACACCAAACGTTCCGCGGTGGTAACACTGTTCAACATTAAGTCGAACGCTGGTTGGACGGACTCTAGTTTCACATCGTTGTTGGAAGTTTTAGCTGAGATGCTCCCTGATGGAAATGAACTGCCAAAGTCGTACTATTATGCGAAGAAGCTGATGTGTCCTTTGGTTTTAGAGTACGAGCGGATACATGCTTCTCCTAAAGATTGTGTGTTTTATCATAATGAGTCTGAACATTTACATGAGTGTCCACGTTGTAGATTGTCGAGGTACAAGCGTGAAGGAGCTGGAGGTAGTGAAGGACCACCAGCTAAGGTGTTGTGGTATCTACCCATAATACCTCTTGCGCATGTTCTCAATTAAAAGAGATGCGAAGAATTTGAGGTGGCATGCAGATCGTAGGAAGAAAGACTGTATGCTCAAGCATCCGGCTGATTCGCCTGAGTGGAAAACTATCAACAGGGTGCATAAGTCATTTGTATGAGGACAGGAATATAGCTGGATTATGTACGGATGGCATGAACCCTTTTGGCACTCTCCGTTCGCAGCATTATACATGGCCAGTAGTTTTAGTGGTTTACAACTTGCCTCCTTGGTTGTGCATGAAACGCAAGTACATGATGATGTTGCTTCTTATATCGGGGCCCAAACAACCTGGAAATGACATAGATGTATACCTTCAGCCGCTTGTTGAAGATTTACAGAAGATGTGGAACGAAGGAGTGTTAGTATTTGATGCGTATGCTAATGAGATGTTCACTCTGCGTGCCATGCTTTTTTGTACTATGAACGATTATCCAGCTTATGGGAACTTATCTGGGTATAAGACTAAAGGAAAACAACCTTGCCCGATTTGTTTAGATGACATGAAATCTACACACCTTAAGGGCTGCAAACATGTGTATATGCGCACACGAAGGCTCCTCAGCGCGACCATCCCTATCGGTTTAAGAAGAAGGCATTCGATGGGACGGTTGAAGAAGAAGTTGCTCATAGACCATTAACTGGTACTGAAGTTTATAATCAGGTGAAGGGCATTGAAACAGTCTTTGGTAAACCTGCTAGTGAGGTTGATCGACCTACAGGATTATGGAAAAAACAGTCCATTTTTTGGAAACTCCATATTGGAAAGATCTAAAGGTCAGACATTGTTTGGATGTCATGCACATAGAGAAGAATGTTTGTGAAGCTTTTCTGCGACACTTATGAATATTCCGGCAAGACAAAAGATGTTAAGGCGTCACGACTTTACTTGGAAAAAGAGGGGTTCGACCAGAGTTGTCTAGAAAGGGACGGAAGGAAGAAGAAAAAGGGGAGGAAAGGGTTGATGATGAAACTCAAAAAGTAAAAGGGGGGAGGATTCGGAGAAGAATTATTTGCCACCAGCTTGCTACACGATGTCGCGTGCAGAGAAACGGATTTTTTGCGAGTCATTGTATGGCATTAAGGTCCCTACTGGCTACTCATCGAATATGAAGCGCTTTGTTACCTTAAATGGTGAGTTGAAGTTATCGAGTATGAAATCGCACGATTGTCATGTCATGATGCAAGTATTCTTACCGATTGCAATTCGTGGGATACTTCAAAGCATGTGAGGCACACCATTACAGAACTGTGTTCATTTTTTCATATAATATGCAGCAAAGTCCTAGACCCGTCGACCCTCGATTCCTTGCAGGCCAGAGTAGTTGAAACTCTATGCAAATTTGAGATGTATTCCCCCCCCCGCATTCTTTGACATTATGGTCCATCTCATTGTCCATCTAGTTCGAGAAATTAAGCTTGTGGTCCAGTGTTTTTGAGGTGGTGCTATCCTTTTGAGAGATATATGGGAACTTTGAAGGATAAAGTTCGGAATCCTGCACAACCAGAAGGTAGTATAATTCAAGGGATTGTGGGTGAAGAGATCAGTAATTTTGTGGCTGAGTATTTTGCTAGTGTTGATCCTGTTGGACTTCCGACATCCCGACACGAGGGCAGACTTGAGGGCAAGGGTACAATTGGTTCAAAATTGATCACACCTTCCGTAGAAAAGAGTACAAGCTACTTATTTGTATTGCATCACGTACCAGATGTCCATCCTTATTTAAGTGAACATATGGAGGAATTAGTGTTAGCAATCCTGGAAAAGGAGTGAGGGCATTGAGCAAATGCATAACAAGACTTTCATTGATTGGTTTCATAAACGAGTACTAATGATTTGGATGAAAGTGTTCTGAAACAGTCAAGTGGTTAGCATTTGGTCCTCGTGAAATTTTACGCTCTTATGAGGGTTATGATATTAATGGGTATACGTTTTGGACTGAACGTCAAGATCTGAAGTCAAGATCGCAACAAAATAGTGGTGTTTCACTTGTGGCGTCGTCTACACAATATGCAAGCTCGAAAGATAAGTCGCTGTACATGCTGAAAGCAACTATTATGGGCGAATACAAGAAATATGGGAGCTGGACTACTGTACTTTTAATATTTGCCTCTTGTGTTGCAAGTGGGTTGAGATAATCGACGTTGTGTAAGAAACGATGATCCTTGCGGATTCACTCTTTTGACCTTAGTCGTCTACGTGAAACTGAGGAGCCATTTGTAATTGCATCACAAGTCAAGCAAGTATTTTTTGAACTGATCCTGCTGATCATAAGTGGTCAATTGTTGTACCTGGTAAAAGGAGTATCCTCGGTATTGGTGATGTTGATAATGAGGAAGAATATGATGCATTTGAGGACCTCCCCCTTTTACCTATCCTGAAATTAGTGTGGAAGATGATGTGAATATGTCGGAGAACTATATGCGTGTAGATCACACGGAAGGGATACATGTACTTGAGGATCCTAAGAAACGGCGGAAGCTCAATAAATCATGAGACATAAACTCGGGTCTGTGTAATTTCTCCAATTTGTAACTATTTTGGCCTTTTCGCTCCCAAATCGTACTTATCGATTCATTTAACCCCAAATTCTCTTTGAACATGATTATATGAGGCATAATATAACTAGTGTGTAGATTCTTAGGCTTTAATTTGTTGTTGGTTGCATTTCGGGAACGAAAAGGCCATTTCCGGCCTATTTTGGCCTTTTCGCTCCCAAATCGTACTTATCGAGTCATTTAACCCCAAATTCTCTTTAACATGATTATATGAGGCATAATATAACTAGTGTGTAGATTCTTAGGCTTTAATTTGTTGTTGGTTGCATTTCGGGAACGAAAAGGCCATTTCCGGCCTATTTTGGCCTTTTCGCTCCCAAATCGTACTTATCGAGTCATTTAACCCCAAATTCTCTTTGAACATGATTATATGAGGCATAATATAACTAGTGTGTAGATTCTTAGGCTTTAATTTGTTGTTGGTTGCATTTCGGGAACTAAAAAGGCCATTTCCGGCCTATTTTGGCCTTTTCACTCCCAAATCGTACTTATCGAGTCATTTAACCCCAATTTTTCTTTGAACATGCTTATTTGAGGTATAATGTAACTAGTGTGTAGAGTTATAGTCATGCATTTGTTGTTGGTTGCATTTCGGGAACGAAAAGGCCATTTCGGGGCTATTTTTGCCTTTTTGCTCCCAAATCGTATTTATCGAATCATTTAACCCCAAATTCTCTTTGAACATGCTTATATAAGGTATAATGTAACTATTGTGTAAAGTTATAGGATTGTATCTATTGTTGATTGCATTTCTGCCATTTCGGGCATATTTTTGCCTTTTCCCTCCCTTTTCGCTGCACACCCCCCCTCCCCCCAGTGCCTTGCTGCTGCACACCCCTTCCCCCACTGCCTTGTTGCCGCCCCCTCCCCTTCCCCTCCCCTCCCCCCACACCCTGCTGCACTCCCCTCCCACACTACACTGCTGCCCTCCCCACACCCTACTGCCCTCCCCTCCCCTCTCCCACTGCATTGCACTGCTGCCCTTCCCACACCCTGCTCCCCTCCCCCACTACACTGCACACGTCCCCTCCCCACTGCCCCTACACACAGCCCCCTCCCTGCTGCACTCCCACTACACTCCCCCACTCCCCTGCACACCCTCCCCTTCCCCTCCTGCCTGCATACCCTCCCCAGCTGCCCCTTTGCCTTGCCCCTACTGCCTGCACCCCCCCCCACTGCCCTGCTGCACTCCCACTACACTCCCCCATCCCCTGCACACCCTCCCCTCCCCCTCCTGCCTGCATACCCTCCCCCTGCTGCCCCACTGCCTTGCCCCCTACTGCCTGCACACCCCCCACTGCCCTGCTCCACTACTCTGCCCCTACTTCCTGCACACAGCCCCCTCCCCCACTTCCCCTCTGCACACCCTCCTCTCCCCCTGCTTCCCCCCTCCCCACTGCCCCTCCCACTACTGCCCCCTCCCCACTGCTGCCCCCTCCCCCACTACACAACCCCCTCCCGCCCTAAATGTAAAATTTTTTTTTTATTAATGCGTATGTTTGTACAATTTCAGGGACATGGCGGAGGTGCATACAGATACGAGTGCGGAACACACTACCGAGGATGAGTGTTTCGATTACCAAAAGGAGCGGCGTAAATTGGTTAAGGCTCGCCGTGAAGAAAAATGTGCACAAAAGCCAAGTAAGAACTTGGAGACGAAAAAGAGAAAAGGAAGGGGACCTAGAAAGTCACTAGGGAAACCCACCCTAATGACTTTGGAGTACGATAATTTGGGGCAACCTTGTGGAAGATGGCGTCAAAAGTATGCCATGAAAGTTGGGATTTGCATGCATAAGCTCTCCATTCTGCACTCATGGAAAGAGGTGCCCGAGTCTTTGAAAAAGATGATTTGGGAAGATACTATGTTAAGCTTCGCGTACAATAACGTTTAGAATCTTATCACTTTAGTTAAATATACTATGTAATATTTACTAATTGTGAAATGCGTTTTTTGTAGAATCAATTCAATATTGAAAATGATGAAGCCAAGAAGAATGTGTTTCTATCCGCGGTTGCCAAGAGATTCAGAGACTTCAAGGCCAAGCTAGTGTCGGGGTGGATCACGAAGCGGATAAAAGTTGGGGGTACAAAGAAGAAGAAAATCTACGGGGGAGCAACACATTCTTCTTCTGAGGCTTCACCGGACACATCATTTAAGGCGCCCTCCAAGTTTCCATATCAGATATGGAGGCATATCATACCTGAGGAGTGGCATGCATTTGTTGCACAAAAAACAACCCCGGAAGCTGTTGTAAGAATATTTTACTTGCTAAGATTTAATACTCTTAGATCCAGTATTATTGTATAACACCTAACCTTTATTTATAATTGTGTGTTTCAGGCATCTCGTGAGAAAAGTAGCGCGAATGCAAAAGCTAGGAAGTATAATCACCATCTGGGTGCTCAGTCGTATGGGCAGGCGAGAGATATGTGGATGTATAGCCATTACCCCACGCTTGGGTCGACAACAACAACGGGCACTAGCTCTACGACGACAGTTGCACAGCCTCGACAACCAGATAGAGTGCTCGATTGGTGGTGTTTGATGCATGGGGTTGATGCAAAGGGACAGAGAGTCTTGCCTGATCCCGGAACACAACAGATAGCTAATGCCATCGTAGGTACATATTATAAGTTTTTGATAAGGTATATATAATATAGCTTGTGCGCTCACGAACATTTCTCTCTTATCCTTATGTTGATTAGTTTGAAGGAAAAGGAGGCAACTGGTGAGTTCACTCCTAGAGGACAAGTTGATGCCTTACACGAGACTCTAGGACGGGACCAATATGGACGTGTGAGGGGCGTAGGAGGTGTCCGCCTCGGGGTGAGAAAGGTGTATGGTGATCAATACACCTCTACGTCAAAATCCAGTGCCTCCAGTGTCAATTCGGCAGCTTCCATAGATGTGGAGGCTATGAAATCCCAAATTCGGGAGGATCTCAGAGCGGAGATGACTCAGAATTTCAACGCCATGTTGGCGCAGATGGGCTTACCGACTTTTGGTGCTCTCCAGCAGGGCAGTGTTCCTACGCAGTCTGATCTAGTTCCGGCGTTCACGGTAATCACTTAATATCACAACTATTGTTCTTAAATGCATGAAATTCTTACTATATATATATATATATATATGTTGTTTCATAATAGACTAACTATGAATAGAGTTTTTTTTTAAAAGGAAGGACACCATGTGAGCTATTAGCTCGAGGGATGGTCATGGCAGTTTCATTCTTGTTGCTTTGGCCAAGCACAACCCCCTAGGACCGGGTACGATTGCACAACCAGGCAGTCGCTGATATTCACTATGTGGTCAGCATTTCAGAGATTGTGCCCGGTTTCGAAGAATTGCCTCTTCCGCTGCCGAATGCGGAAGTTGGTCTACAGTCAGTGACTAATGCCCTTGGCAGTTACGTTCTATGGCCGCGTGCATTGGTGCGGTTATCAGATGAGGTACAATGATTAACATAATATATATATATATATTATATATATATATATATATATATATATATATATCAGATGAGGTACATCGACTTCAATTGATACATTGAAATAAGAAGTAGGAGAGAGAAACCTTGCCGGTGAGTATTTTCGAAAGCGCCGGAAATGCGGAGGAGAGAAAAAGTTGAAGAGAATAATCGCTCTTCTTGCAGTCGCCAATGAATGGAGATAATGATCAAGTTATTCGATCTTGATGTGAATGAAAAATGCGGGGGTTTTGGCGGGAGTGAGGAGAGAGAAAGGAAGAGGAGCGACTAGAAACTGGAAAGAGGAGAGTGAAGATAGAAGAGAGAGAGACAGAGAGAAGAGAGATGGAGCGAACATGGGAGCAGGGGAAAAACAGACGCAACTCACGAGACAAGGAAAGGCCAAGTCAGTAATTTACGAAGTTGAAAGGGTAAAACGGAAAGTTCACTGGTCCAATTTTTTTTTTTTGAAAGAAGAAAAAAAAAAGAAGCTACAGTAGATCAACTCCTCACTTTTGAATGAGTATGGATGGATTCAACTAAGGGGTGGGGGTAGCTCAATATCGCAGCTCTTTTATTATTAGAGGGCTACGATTTTTGGGCTAATTGTAATCCTTAATTAAAAGGTTGCAGTTTTTGCATTAACCGCAACCTTTGCATCGCAACTCTTGTGTTTTTTCTATTAGTGAATTATTCTTGATAATTAATTGTAATTTGAGTCCACAAATTATTTATTTTAAGCCCAACTCTTTTGAAAAACTCAATTAATTATTCATCATATTAATTGCATTTACTATTATTTTAATAAAAAAATTCAGAAATAAATAAATGCTTCCAAGGATATAATCAAAATAAAGGATTTTTGTGAAATAAGATTTTATCTATGTAAAATAGCTGGTTTCGAATTGGAAAGATATTATTTTGAAAATATAAAAAAAAAAAATCTTTGAAAAAACAAATCAAATAAAACAACTAGTCAGATTGGAGTTGCCTCTGACACAACACGTTGCATGGGTGCCGAGACAATGCCGTACCCAAATCGAAAAAACGCATATGGCTTGCGCTCAGCGCACATCTATACACGGGATGCATAGCTCGTGTGCTCCGCATAATGCCTATGCGTGCCCCGCAGTGTTCCTTCTTATCTTTTTTTTAGTTTTTCCTATAAATAGGCCAAGGTTTTCCGAATTTCGG
>NC_079209.1:28511364-28536364 GCF_026745355.1 Beta vulgaris subsp. vulgaris
AGTGTTGCATCCAAAGATATGAGTCTCCAACTTTTAGATTCAAGGTCAATTCAAAATTATGTCAGTCAAGGTCATAGGTATATTCATTTTGGTTGTGTCCAAATTGCTATTAAACCTATGGTCAGATTAGGTTTAGATTGTCCAGTTATGTTAGCTTTGCGTGATAAATCTTTAAAAACATTTAAAGATTCTTTGCTTGCTTTAGCTAATACTAATATTTGTCAAGGTCCAATTTACTTCAATTGTTTTCCAAACCTATCTAAAGATTTAGAAGATCCATTTATTCTTCAATCTTTGATTTTAGATGTGAATATGGCTCGTAATATTCAATTTGAAGGAGCAAGGAATTTTTCAATTATTTATCGAATTTATTACAAATTATTAAACTCTCAGCTTAATCCAAAGTGTAGAATAAGGTTTGCACCTGGTGAAACTTTGATGTTTAAAGTGGAACTAGGACAAGCCACTACACACGTTCCAAAATCCTTAAAATGGGATGAAGTTACTATTCCAGATGAATGGGTAGTAGACTCTCAACCCATCCTCAAACCAATAGAAGAAAAGAAAGTTGAACAAATAATAGAAGAACCTGATGGTCGAGTACTTATCAGATTTAATTCTAGTAGAGACTTCCCTGCGGCCTCTACTTATGAATTTCAATCCGCTAGATCATCATGTTCTTTTCCAAGTTTTAAAGAGGATAATATTCCTTCTACATCTTCCTATAAAGTTTTCCAAAAAACTCCAATTCCTGAAATAATCACTGAGAATGTTTCTCCAACTCACTCTGAAATGAGACCTCCATCGTTCTCCTCCATTAATGTTCTTTTCAAAGAATTCAAAATTGATAAAGCTTATTTGCAAGAAGACTTTTCTTCAGAAGAAAATTATGAGAAAAGAAAATGATTTTATGAAAATTTTGATAAAGAAGCAAGAGATTTTCTAAGAGAAGAATGGTACAGTTTTATGAACAAACTTGTCATGCTGCTCCCTTCAAAACCGGGAGAGAGGGATCTGGTCAAGAAAATTCCTGCTTAGAAGACATTAAAAAGGTCTATGAACAAAATAATTTTTCAAACAAAATTCTGCACACTATTTCTAAACAAGTGGATAACATGTCAGAACAGATTTCAAAATTTAAAGAAGAAGATCAATTATCACAGGATTTCAAAAAATTGTCTATTTCTGAAAATTCGTCTAATTCTAATGATAAGGCTTCTACTTCTAAATCTTATCCAAATGAAATAACAAAACCTTTCTTAATAAAGGTTCCAGATTTTGAACCATCAAATTCTAGTTCACTAATATTTTCTTCAAAACCTCATCAAACCTTTTAAAGGAAATTTCTAAACGATTGGATAAGAACATCAACTGCATTGACCAAGATTGTGACTGCAGTGATGAAGACTATCCAAAAGAGGAATATTTTAATGAGGAGTCTGATGAACATTTTTCTATCAACAAAATAAAATCCAAATTTCTTCTTCGTGGAAAAATAATCCTACTAGGAACTATTATCCACGTCCAACACCTCCAGATCTTCAATATGAGGAACGAAGTCAATATGGTCCTCAAAAACAATTCTCTGCAGATCATCTTTATGAATGGAATATAGATGGTCGTTCTGAGCATGAAATTGTCAAAACTTTAGAAGAAATGATGATGGTTGCTGAAGTTTATCATAGATCGAATGATAATGTATCTATGAACGAAGCGGCCGCTGCCATAGCAAGAGGTTTTACAGGAAACCTTAAGCATTGGTGGGAAAATGTAATTTCCTTAAGAGATAAAATTGATATATTAAATGCTGTAGAAGAAAAATCCGAAGAAAAAATAGATCCAACTACTGGAGAAGTTAAAAAAGAAATTAAAAGAACTGACAGAGGATTAAGAATGTTAATGTCTGCAATTGTAATGCATTTCATGGGAAACGCCTCAGATCATCTCAAAACTGGACATATAATTCTGAGTAACCTTCGATGTCCTTCTTTAAGTGACTATCGATGGTATAAAGACGTCTTCCTATCAAATGTATTAACCAGAGAAGATTGTACTCTTCCATTCTGGAAAGAAAAATTTATCTCCGGTCTTCCAACTCTTTTTGCTCAAAGAATTTTCAACAAGCTCCGAGAAGCCACGGGTCAAGATGAAATTCCATACAATGAATTTACATACGGACAACTGTTTGCCTTTATCAAACGAGAAGGATTGTCCTTATGTAATGAATTGAGAATTCAAACTAAGTATGGAAATGAAAAAGCCATAAAACGTAAGGAACTAGGATCTTTCTGTGAGGCCTTTGGTCTAGAAAAGATTCAAGCTCCTTCCACCAGAAAACGACAAGAAAAATTTAAAAGGTCAAAATTCGTTAATAAACCTAAATCCAAGATTCCTAAATCCTCTGAAAAATATTATAAAAGGGGTAAAAGAGTAAAGTCTAAAAAACATGTAGATGATACAACTATCATCTGCTACAAATGCGGAAAACCTGGTCATAAAGCTAACAAATGTAATTTTAAGAAAAAAATAAATGAAATATTTTCCGATAACCCTGATCTCCAAAATAAACTTCTTAATCTTTTCCAATTAAGTCAAAATTCCTCATCTTCAGAATCTGAGTCAGAAGATAATGAAATAAATCAACTGTGTTATGACAGTGATAATTCTACATCTTCTGATAACTCTTCTGTTCAATTCTGTACTCAAAATATTTGTGTCCTTTCAAATTCTGATAAGGAGAAAGAGTTGATTCTTGACATTGTGGACAAGATCAATGATCCTCTTATCAAAGAACAATATCTTAAAAGATTAAGAGATATAGTTCTTAAAAACCAAACCAATACTGTCCAACAACAGAACAGAAGAAGAAAATCTAAATCAAATTCTTAAAATGGATCTAAAAGTCCAATAACACCTATTACCACAAAAGAGCTCCAAACTGAAATCAATCATATCAAATCCCAGATCAAACAAATTCAAGATTCTATATTAGATCTTCATACCAAAGATCTAAGTATAGAAGCAAAATTGAGTCTGCTTGAAAACAACAATTGTCCAAAGCAAAAATCTAAAGAGATTATAATTGAACATCAAGCATCTTCATCTGATTTTACAAATGATCAATTTTGTCAAGTTATAGAAAGAATATCTTTTCAAAAATGGTATTGTTTAATAACTCTTTCTGTATCAAATGATTTTCAAAGAAATATTATTGCCCTAGTAGATAGTGGTGCTGATCAAAATTGTTTAAGAGAAGGATTAATACCTTCAAAGTTTTATGAAAAAACTTCTGAACAATTACAAAGTGCTAATGGCGCTAAGCTCCAAATTAAGTACAAACTCCCAAAAGCTTATGTTTGTAACTCAGGTTATTGTTTCAAAAATTCTTTTATTTTAGTCAAAGATATTAGTAATGAAATGATTTTAGGAACCCCCTTTCTAACTCAAATTTATCCTTTTCATGTTAATTCTGAAGGAATACACACTAATGTTTTGGGAAAAGAAATGACTTTCAAATTTGTTACTTCTGTTAGTCAAAAGGATATTCATCTCTTACAATCAAGCACTATTTCTCAACAGATAAACCAAATCTCTTCAAAAAGGTCTCAGATTAAAATGCTTAAAGATGAAATATCTTACCTTCGCATAGAAGAACAATTGCAAAGGAAAGATATTCAACAAAAGATTAAAGAAATTGAAGAACGTTTTCAAAATGAAATTTGTTCTGATGTTCCAAATGCTTTCTGGGAAAGAAAGAAACATGTTGTTTATCTACCTTATGAAAAAGATTTTTCTGAAAAAAATATTCCGACTAAAGCCAGACCAATCCAAATGAACCAAGAACTTTTAGAATTTTGCAAGAAAGAAATCCAAACCCTTCTTGACAAAAAACTTATTCGACCCTCAAAATCTCCTTGGAGTTGCTCAGCCTTTTATGTTAATAATCAAGCCGAAAAGGAAAGAGGTGTCCCTCGGCTAGTTGTTAACTATAAACCTTTAAACAAAGCTCTCCAATGGATTCGTTACCCTATTCCAAATAAGAAAGATTTGTTAAATAGATTATATGATGCAAAAATTTTCTCCAAATTTGATATGAAAAGTGGTTTTTGGCAAATCCAAATAGCAGAGGAAGACAGATATAAAACTGCCTTCAATGTTCCTTTCGGGCATTACGAATGGAACGTTATGCCTTTTGGAATTAAGAATGCTCCATCAGAATTTATGAATATTATGAACGATATTCTAAATCCTTATTCTAATTTTGTTATTGTCTACATTGACGATGTGTTAGTATATTCCAATTCTGTTGAACAGCATATGAAACACCTAAACATCTTTTTAAATGTTATTAAAAGAAATGGTTTAGTTGTTTCTGCACCAAAGATGAAGCTTTTCCAAACAAAGATTAGATTTTTGGGTCATGATATTCACCAAGGAACTATCAAACCAATAGCTCGCGCTATAGAATTTTCTGATAAGTTCCCTGATGAAATCAAAGATAAAAATCAATTGCAGAGGTTTCTAGGATGTCTTAATTATGTCTCTGATTTCTTTCCAAATTTGCGTCAATTATGTGCTCCTTTGTATAAACGTCTGCAAAAGAATCCCCCTGCATGGAGTCAAGAGCATACTGCATTGGTCAAACTGTTAAAACAAAAGGTCAAGTCCCTTCCATGCATAGGTCTTCCACATCCTCAAGCATTCATGGTAGTTGAAACAGATGCCTCGGAGATAGGATATGGAGGCATTCTCAAACAAAAATTGCATGAGTCATCCAATGAACAAGTTGTTAGATTCACGTCAGGTCTATGGCTCGGACCTCAAAAGAATTATTCTACTATTAAAAAGGAAATTTTATCAATAGTTTTATGTATTTCTAAATTTCAAGATGATTTGTATAATAAAAGGTTTTTGTTAAGAATAGATTGTAAATCTGCTAAAGAAGTTTTACAAAAGGATGTTCAAAATATTGTTTCAAAACAAATTTTTGCAAGATGGCAAGCTATCTTGTCAGTTTTTGATTTTGAAATTGAATTCATTAAAGGAGAAAACAATTCACTTCCAGATTTTCTTACCCGTGAATTTTTACAGGGAAGAAATGGGTAAGAATAAGTCGTCAAAGTCAAAATCAAAAGAAGCTCAAATGATCAAATTGTTCTCCATCCTTCAGGAATTCCAATTACCCAAAATGCCTTTCAAAATTTACAAGATTTTCCTCCAATAACATTTGCCCAAGCTACAGAAAAACCTTCTCAAATTTCTCCTTCTAAAACTCCAGAATACCTGAAAAAAGAATTTGAAGAACCAATCACTCTTTTATCATTTTCTAATATCCCAACTAAAGTGATATTCAAACTTTTCTTTCAAGATTTCTACCGCCCAATTTCAATTGGATTCCAGAAGATCCAAGAAAGGATTTAAGTTTCTATCGTCAAATTTTAGCAGAGTCAAATTCCTGTAAGATTGATGATAAAATTGCCAAAGATACGAATTTTTCCAAATGTCTCATCTTCCAAATCATTATATCCTCTGATTGGGGAAATTCTCCCTGGTCTTACCGTCCTTTGTCCAAACCATGTAATAGTTTAACTGGATACAACTATTACGACTATGTCCATGCCTGGCATAGAGTTTTCCTTGTGGAAAGTTACAACCATTCATGGTTTATTAGTTTCCATCCAGTTTGCCTCAAAAATAATCCAAGATTTCCTGTATGGTTCCTTGAATGGTGGCGTAAGTATGGTCTAGAACCCTCTTTGCTGCCAGAAGAACTCAAAAAACCATTCCAATACTTTTGTTCCAAGACCGCCAGAAGCTCCCAGTGGCAAATGATCAATATAATGGATTTTTGCAAGATTTTCCGTCTAGCATGGATCTCTTGTTGGTCATACTGCTGGTTCCAAAGAAATCAAAATGAACCTTATACCCTTCACCGTCAATTTAATGTTAAGTGGTGGAAGAATTTTACAATATTTCCAGGTTTCTCCAATTAGTATCTGATTACTGTTCCATGGGAGAAAAAGCTCTTCAAAGATATTCAGATTGGTCCAAAGAACAAGAATTGAAGAAAAGATCTCCTACTGTCCAAGCTCAAACTCAGCCCATTCCTGTTCCGGTCTATCCTCAAGTTCCAAATCCAAGTTTTGATATTGCAGGTCCATCAACTCCTTCTAAAGATAAAAACAAACAATCCATCTCTAAGCAAAAGAAGTCCATTACTCCAGATTCGGCCCTATTTGACGAATTTTTGGAATTCAAGAAGTTTGTCAAAGCTCGGTCTTCAGCTGAAGCAACCGAAAAATCCAGTTCAAGTTCCAGTTCTGCGGGCTCTTCCTGTATAGGCCCATTTTCTCAAGATCCTTATGACTTTTAAAGTTTTCCAGATGTACAATCCAGATTAATCCTTCAGAAGACTTTTCCAAAAGATTTACAGATGTATCGTCCAGATTTATTCTTCAAAAAGTCTTTATCAGAAAATTGAAGACATCTCTATAATAATCTTAGTCTCAAGTATAGTTACTGTTTATCACCTCCAATCTTTGAAGCTCTTGTACATTTATCCAGATATATAAAAGTAAGATTTTCTACATTACCTCTAATTTTATTTAAATTGCTTTATAAATACAAATTGTTTTATAAATTCGTTTTAATTCATTCTATTGGTATCAGAGCTTGATTATTACGAGCCATATTCACATCTAAAATCAAAGATTGAAGAATAAATGGATCTTCTAAATCTTTAGATAGGTTTGGAAAACAATTGAAGTAAATTGGACCTTGACAAATATTAGTATTAGCTAAAGCAAGCAAAGAATCTTTAAATGTTTTTAAAGATTTATCACGCAAAGCTAACATAATTGGACTATCCAAACCTAATCTGACCATAGGTTTAATAGCAATTTGGACACAACCAAAATGAATATACCTATGACCTTGACTGACATAATTTTGAATTGACTTTGAATCTAAAAGTTGGAGACTCATAACTTTGGATGCAACACTTGTAGTAAATTCTTCTATCCTAATTCCATGCGAAGACATGAAATTCCATGGACTCTTTTCATAAATTTGAGACTCTGAGATTTTGGAAGTTGCCAATTTTGAAAATCTTTTGAAATGACCTCATGGCTTTGGACTGGGTGTTTCATACTGGAACTACTACCTACAAGCTTCTTGATCTTACTCAAGGACATTGGAATGCATATAAATTTGACACTAGCAAATACTGTGGGACTTACGGGACCAACTGCCACGGGGACCACCTAACCACGGCTGACCAACCTTAGATGCAGTCTAAACCAACGTATGACCACGCACACGTATATGCAGTGCTAAACTTATATATATTCTAATGGCAGAAAGTAAAATAAAGATGCTACAGTAGATGCTACAGTATGCTACAGTAATGCTACAGTATGGTACTATAGTGTGCTACAGTATGGCTCTGATACCAAGATAGAGTTGGAGCAGAAATTGCAGATGCAGATGTAGTTGCAGCAGAAATTGCAGACAGAAATGGAATTGGAGCAGAACTCAGAGTCGTAGGTGGTGTCGGTGCAGAACTCAGAGTTGCAAGTGGAGTTGGTGTAAAAGTTGGAGTCAATGATGGAGTTGGAGGGGTAATTGGAGCCTCGGGTGGGAAACAAGTAGAAGTCGGAGTTGGAGATGGAATTGGAGCAGGAATCAGAGTTGGAGCAGAAACAGGAGCTAGTTCTCCAGCTAGAGGTGGAGCTGCAGTTGGAACAGCTTGAGCTGAAGTTGGAGCTAGAGCTGAACCTGGAGCAGGAGCAGCAGCTGGAGCAGGAGCAGGAGCAGGAGCAACAGCAGCAGCTGGAGCCGGAGCTGGAGCTGGAGCTGGAGCTGGAGCCTGAACTTGACCTGCAGCCGCAGCTGGAGCTGGAGCTGGAGCCGGAGCTGAAACCGCAGCCGCAGCTGCAGCTGGAGCTGCAGCCGTTCCATCCAGTTTGCCTCAAAAATAATCCAAGATTTCCTGTATGGTTCCTTGAATGGTGGCGTAAGTATGGTCTAGAACCCTCTTTACTGCCAGAAGAACTCAAAAAACCATTCCAATACTTTTGTTCCAAGACCGCCAGAAGCTCCCA
The DNA here is from genome assembly GCF_026745355.1 of Beta vulgaris subsp. vulgaris. NCBI lineage: Eukaryota > Viridiplantae > Streptophyta > Magnoliopsida > Caryophyllales > Amaranthaceae > Beta > Beta vulgaris. The sequence continues at coordinate 28,519,467 of NC_079209.1, forward strand.
GTGGCAAATGATCAATATAATGGATTTTTGCAAGACTTTCCGTCTAGCATGGATCTCTTGTTGGTCATACTGCTGGTTCCAAAGAAATCAAAATGAACCTTATACCCTTCACCGTCAATTTAATGTTAAGTGGTGGAAGAATTTTACAATATTTCCAGGGTTTCTCCAATTAGTATCTGATTACTGTTCCATGGGAGAAAAGCTCTTCAAAGATATTCAGATTGGTCCAAAGAACAAGAATTGAAGAAAAGATCTCCTAATGTCCAAGCTCAAACTCAGCCCATTCCTGTTCCGGTCCATCCTCAAGTTCCAAATCCATGTTTTGATATTGCAGGTCCATCAACTCCTTCTAAAGATAAAAACAAACAATCCATCTCTAAGCAAAAGAAGTCCATTACTCCAGATTCGGCCCTATTTGACGAATTTTTGGAATTCAAGAAGTTTGTCAAAGCTCGGTCTTCAGCTGAAGCAACCGAAAAATCCAGTTCAAGTTCCAGTTCTGAGGGCTCTTCCTGTATAGGCCCATTTTCTCAAGATCCTTATGACTTTTAAAGTTTTCCAGATGTACAGTCCAGATTAATCTTCCAAAAGACTTTTCCAAAAGATGTACAGATGTATCGTCCAGATTTATTCTCCAAAAGGTCTTTATCAGATAATTGAAGACCTCTCCAGCTGTCCCATTATTATTGTGATCAAGACTCCACCAAACCGTCCAAGTTTTGAAGACCGTCCACCTGTCAAAAGAATGCAATCAGTAGTTAAAAGCTTGTTTTGCGTGTTGTAATTTAATTGGCCAAGTATTTGTATAAGTAGATGAATTTTGATCAGTGGAGGACAAGCGTTTTTTCAGCTTAGAAATATTTCAGCCTTCATCCTCAAAAATTTATCTCTTAATAATCTTAGTCTAAGTATAGTTACGTTTATCACCTCCAATCTTTGAAGCTCTTGTACATTTATCCAGATATATAAAAGTAAGATTTTCTACATTACCTCAAGTTTTATTTAAATTGCTTTATAAATACAAATTGTTTTATAAATTCGTTTTAATTCATTCTATTACTTCCAAGATTTCCTGTATGGTTCCTTGAATGGTGGCGTAAGTATGGTCTAGAACCCTCTTTACTGCCAGAAGAACTCAAAAAACATTCCAATACTTTTGTTCCAAGACCGCCAGAAAGCTCCAGTGGCAAATGATCAATATAATGGATTTTTGCAAGACTTTCGTCTAGCATGGATCTCTTGTTGGTCATACTGCTGGTTCCAAGAAATCAAATGAACCTTATACCCTTCACCGTCAATTTAATGTTAAGTGGTGGAAGAATTTTACAATATTTCCAGGGTTTCTCCAATTAGTATCTGATTACTGTTCCATGGGAGAAAAAGCTCTCAAAGATATTCAGATTGGTCAAAGAACAAGAATTGAAGAAAGATCTCCTAATGTCCAAGCTCAAACTCAGCCCATTCCTGTTCCGGTCCATCCTCAAGTTCCAAATCAAGTTTTGATATTGCAGGTCCTCACTCCTTCTAAAGATAAAAACAAACAATCCATCTCTAAGCAAAAGAAGTCCATTACTCCAGATTCGGCCCTATTTGACGAATTTTTGGAGATCAAGAAGTTTGTCAAAGCTCGGTCTTCAGCTGAAGCAACCGAAAAATCCAGTTCAAGTTCAGTTCTGAGGCTCTTCCTGTATAGGCCCATTTTCTCAAGATCCTTGATACTTTTAAAGTTTTCCAGATGTACAGTCCAGATTAATCTTCCAAAAGACTTTTCCAAAAGATGTACAGATTATCGTCCAGATTTATTCTCAAAGGTTTTATCAGATAATTGAAGACTCTCCAGCTGTCCCATTATTATGTGATCAAGACTCCACCAAACGTCCAAGTTTTGAAGACGTCCACCTGTCAAAGATGATCAGTAGTTTAAAGCTTGTTTTGCGTGTTGTAATTTAATTGGCCAAGTATTTGTATAAGTAGATGAATTTTTTGATCCAGTGGAGGACAAGCGTTTTTCAGCTTAAAAATATTTCAGCCTTCATCCTTCATAAAATTTACTCTATAATAATCTTAGTCTTCAAGTATAGTTACTGTTTATCACCTCCAATCTTTGAAGCTCTTGTACATTTATCCAGATATATAAAGTAGATTTTCTACATTACCTCAAGTTTTATTTAAATTGCTTTATAAATACAAATTGTTTTATAAATTCGTTTTAATTCATTCTATTGGTATCAGAGCCACTACACACGTTCCAAAATCTGATAAGTACTCGACCATCAGGTTCTTCTATTATTTGTTCAACTTTCTTTTCTTCTATTGGTTTGAGGATGGGTTGAGAGTCTACTACCCATTCATCTGGAATAGTAACTTCATCCCATTTTAAGGATTTTGGAACGTGTGTAGTGGCTTGTCCTAGTTCCACTTTGAACATCAAAGTTTCACCAGGTGCAAACCTTATTCTACACTTTGGATTAAGCTGAGAGTTTAATAATTTGTAATAAATTCGATAAATAATTGAAAAATTCCTTGCTTCTTCAAATTGAATATTATGAGCCATATTCACATCTAAAATCAAAGATTGAAGAATAAATGGATCTTCTAAATCTTTAGATAGGTTTGGAAAACAATTGAAGTAAATTGGACCTTGACAAATATTAGTATTAGCTAAAGCAAGCAAAGAATCTTTAAATGTTTTTAAAGATTTATCACGCAAAGCTAACATAACTGGACAATCTAAACCTAATCTGACCATAGGTTTAATAGCAATTTGGACACAACCAAAATGAATATACCTATGACCTTGACTGACATAATTTTGAATTGACCTTGAATCTAAAAGTTGGAGACTCATATCTTTGGATGCAACACTTGTAGTAAACTCTTCTATCCTAATTCCATGCGAAGACATGAAATTCCATGGACTCTTTTCATAAATTTGAGACTCTGAAATTTTTGGAAGTTGCCAATTTTGAAAATCTTTGGAACTGACCTCATGGCTTTGGACTGGGTGTTTCATACTGGAACTACTACCTACAAGCTTCTTGATCTTACTCAAGGACATTGGAATGCATATAAATTTGATACTAGCAAATACTGTGGGACTTACGGGACCAACTGCTACGGGGACCACCTAACCACGGCTGACCAACCTTAGATGCAGTCTAAACCAACGTATGACCACGCACACGTATATGCAGTGCTAAACTTATATGTATTCTAATGGCAGAAAGTAAAATAAAGATGCTACAGTAGATGTTGCAGTATGCTACAGTAATGCTACAGTGCGGTGCTACAGTGCGCTACAGTATGGCTCTGATACCAATAGAATGAATTAAAACGAATTTATAAAACAATTTGTATTTATAAAGCAATTTAAATAAAATTTGAGGTAATGTAGAAAATCTTACTTTTATATATCTGGATAAATGTACAAGAGCTTCAAAGATTGGAGGTGATAAACAGTAACTATACTTGAGACTAAGATTATTATAGAGATAATTTTTTATGAAGGATGAAGGCTGAAATATTTCTAAGCTGAAAAACGCTTGTCCTCCACTGGATCAAAAATTCATCTACTTATACAAATACTTGGCCAATTAAATTACAACACGCAAAACAAGCTTTAAACTACTGATTGCTTTCTTTGACAGGTGGACGGTCTTCAAAACTTGGACGGTTTGGTGGAGTCTTGATCACAATAATAATGGGACAGCTGGAGAGGTCTTCAATTATCTGATAAAGACCTTTTGGAGAATAAATCTGGACGATACATCTGTACATCTTTTGGAAAAGTCTTTTGGAAGATTAATCTGGACTGTACATCTGGAAAACTTTAAAAGTCATAAGGATCTTGAGAAAATGGGCCTATACAGGAAGAGCCCTCAGAACTGGAACTTGAACTGGATTTTTCGGTTGCTTCAGCTGAAGACCGAGCTTTGACAAACTTCTTGAATTCCAAAAATTCGTCAAATAGGGCCGAATCTGGAGTAATGGACTTCTTTTGCTTAGAGATGGATTGTTTGTTTTTATCTTTAGAAGGAGTTGATGGACCTGCAATATCAAAACTTGGATTTGGAACTTGAGGATGGACCGGAACAGGAATGGGCTGAGTTTGAGTTTGGACATTAGGAGATCTTTTCTTCAATTCTTGTTCTTTGGACCAATCTGAATATCTTTGAAGAGCTTTTTCTCCCATGGAACAGTAATCAGATACTAATTGGAGAAACCCTGGAAATATTGTAAAATTCTTCACCACTTAACATTAAATTGACGGTGAAGGGTATAAGGTTCATTTTGATTTCTTTGGAACCAGCAGTATGACCAACAAGAGATCCATGCTAGACGGAAAGTCTTGCAAAAATCCATTATATTGATCATTTGCCACTGGGAGCTTCTGGCGGTCTTGGAACAAAAGTATTGGAATGGTTTTTTGAGTTCTTCTGGCAGTAAAGAGGGTTCTAGACCATACTTACGCCACCATTCAAGGAACCATACAGGAAATCTTGGATTATTTTTGAGGCAAACTGGATGGAAACTAATAAACCATGAATGGTTGTAACTTTCCACAAGGAAAACTCTATGCCAGGCATGGACATAGTCGTAATAGTTGTATCCAGTTAGACTATTACATGGTTTGGACAAAGGACGGTAAGACCAGGGAGAACTTCCCCAATCAGAGGATATAATGATTTGGAAGATGAGACATTTGGAAAAATTCGTATCTTTGGCAATTTTATCATCAATCTTACAGGAATTTGACTCTGCTAAAATTTGACGATAGAAACTTAAATCCTTTCTTGGATCTTCTGGAATCCAATTGAAATTGGGCGGTAGAAATCTTGAAAGAAAAGTTTGAATATCACCTTTAGTTGGGACATTAGAAAATGATAAAAGAGTGATTGGTTCTTCAAATTCTTTTTTCAGGTATTCTGGAGTTTTAGAAGGAGAAATTTGAGAAGGTTTTTCTGTAGCTTGGGCAAATGTTATTGGAGGAAAATCTTGTAAATTTTGAAAGGCATTTTGGGTAATTGGAATTCCTGAAGAATGGAGAACAATTTGATCATTTGGAGCTTCTTTTGATTTTGACTTTGACGACTTATTCTTACCCATTTCTTCCCTGTAAAAATTCACGGGTAAGAAAATCTGGAAGTGAATTGTTTTCTCCTTTAATGAATTCAATTTCAAAATCAAAAACTGACAAGATAGCTTGCCATCTTGCAAAAATTTGTTTTGAAACAATATTTTGAACATCCTTTTGTAAAACTTCTTTAGCAGATTTACAATCTATTCTTAACAAAAACCATTTATTATACAAATCATCTTGAAATTTAGAAATACATAAAACTATTGATAAAATTTCCTTTTTAATAGTAGAATAATTCATTCTATTGGTACATTACCTCAAGTTTTATTTAAATTGCTTTATAAATACAAATTGTTTTATAAATTCGTTTTAATTCATTCTATTGGTATCAGAGCCATACTGTAGCGCACTGTAGCACCGCACTGTAGCATTACTGTAGCATACTGCAACATCTACTGTAGCATCTTTATTTTACTTTCTGCCATTAGAATACATATAAGTTTAGCACTGCATATACGTGTGCGTGGTCATACGTTGGTTTAGACTGCATCTAAGGTTGGTCAGCCGTGGTTAGGTGGTCCCCGTAGCAGTTGGTCCCGTAAGTCCCACAGTATTTGCTAGTATCAAATTTATATGCATTCCAATGTCCTTGAGTAAGATCAAGAAGCTTGTAGGTAGTAGTTCCAGTATGAAACACCCAGTCCAAAGCCATGAGGTCAGTTCCAAAGATTTTCAAAATTGGCAACTTCCAAAAATTTCAGAGTCTCAAATTTATGAAAAGAGTCCATGGAATTTCATGTCTTCGCATGGAATTAGGATAGAAGAGTTTACTACAAGTGTTGCATCCAAAGATATGAGTCTCCAACTTTTAGATTCAAGGTCAATTCAAAATTATGTCAGTCAAGGTCATAGGTATATTCATTTTGGTTGTGTCCAAATTGCTATTAAACCTATGGTCAGATTAGGTTTAGATTGTCCAGTTATGTTAGCTTTGCGTGATAAATCTTTAAAAACATTTAAAGATTCTTTGCTTGCTTTAGCTAATACTAATATTTGTCAAGGTCCAATTTACTTCAATTGTTTTCCAAACCTATCTAAAGATTTAGAAGATCCATTTATTCTTCAATCTTTGATTTTAGATGTGAATATGGCTCATAATATTCAATTTGAAGGAGCAAGGAATTTTTCAATTATTTATCGAATTTATTACAAATTATTAAACTCTCAGCTTAATCCAAAGTGTAGAATAAGGTTTGCACCTGGTGAAACTTTGATGTTCAAAGTGGAACTAGGACAAGCCACTACACACGTTCCAAAATCCTTAAAATGGGATGAAGTTACTATTCCAGATGAATGGGTAGTAGACTCTCAACCCATCCTCAAACCAATAGAAGAAAAGAAAGTTGAACAAATAATAGAAGAACCTGATGGTCGAGTACTTATCAGATTTAATTCTAGTAGAGACTTCCCTGCGGCCTCTACTTATGAATTTCAATCCGCTAGATCATCATGTTCTTTTCCAAGTTTTAAAGAAGATAATATTCCTTCTACATCTTCCTATAAAGTTTTTCAAAAAACTCCAATTCCTGAAATAATCACTGAGAATGTTTCTCCAACTCACTCTGAAATGAGACCTCCATCGTTCTCCTCCATTAATGTTCTTTTAGAGAATTCAAAATTGATAAAGCTTATTTGCAAGAAGACTTTTCTTCAGAAGAAAATTATGAGAAAAGAAAATGGTTTTATGAAAATTTTGATAAAGAAGCAAGAGATTTTCTAAGAGAAGAATGGTACAGTTTTATGAACAAACTGTCTGCAAATGTTTTATATTTTACATGGCTACCTATATATTTTTGTCAAAATGATTTAATGTATCCCTTTAATAGTATTCAAACTCACGAGTCTTTAAGTCAAAAATGGACACTTAAAGATGGTAAGATTGTTCAAGCCAAGTATCCTCCTCTTGAAGGGTTTTTGATTACGCAGCAAGGTCAAACTTGTCATGCTGCTCCCTTCAAAACCGGGAGAGAGGGATCTGGTCAAGAAAATTCCTGCTTAGAAGACATTAAAAAGGTCTATGAACAAAATAATTTTTCAAACAAAATTCTGCACACTATTTCTAAACAAGTGGATAACATGTCAGAACAGATTTCAAAATTTAAAGAAGAAGATCAATTATCACAGGATTTCAAAAAATTGTCTATTTCTGAAAATTCGTCTAATGATAAGGCTTCTACTTCTAAATCTTATCCAAATGAAATAACAAAACCTTTCTTAAATAAGGTTCCAGATTTTGAACCATCAAATTCTAGTTCACTATATTTTCTTCAAAACCTCATCAAACCTTTTAAAGGAAATTTCTAAACGATTGGATAAGAACATCAACTGCATTGACCAAGATTGTGACTGCAGTGATGAAGACTATCCAAAAGAGGAATATTTTAATGAGGAGTCTGATGAACATTTTTCTATCAACAAAATAAAATCCAAATTTTCTTCTTCAAATAATCCTACTAGGAACTATTATCCACGTCCAACACCTCCAGATCTTCAATATGAGGAACGAAGTCAATATGGTCCTCAAAAACAATTCTCTGCAGATCATCTTTATGAATGGAATATAGATGGTCGTTCTGAGCATGAAATTGTCAAAACTTTAGAAGAAATGATGATGGTTGCTGAAGTTTATCATAGATCGAATGATAATGTATCTATGAACGAAGCGGCCGCTGCCATAGCAAGAGGTTTTACAGGAAACCTTAAGCATTGGTGGGAAAATGTAATTTCCTTAAGAGATAAAATTGATATATTAAATGCTGTAGAAGAAAAATCCGAAGAAAAAATAGATCCAACTACTGGAGAAGTTAAAAAAGAAATTAAAAGAACTGACAGAGGATTAAGAATGTTAATGTCTGCAATTGTAATGCATTTCATGGGAAACGCCTCAGATCATCTCAAAACTGGACATATAATTCTGAGTAACCTTCGATGTCCTTCTTTAAGTGACTATCGATGGTATAAAGACGTCTTCCTATCAAATGTATTAACCAGAGAAGATTGTACTCTTCCATTCTGGAAAGAAAAATTTATCTCCGGTCTTCCAACTCTTTTTGCTCAAAGAATTTTCAAACTCCGAGAAGCCACGGGTCAAGATGAAATTCCATACAATGAATTTACATACGGACAACTGTTTGCCTTTTCAAACGAGAAGGATTGTCCTTATGTAATGAATTGAGAATTCAAACTAAGTATGGAAATGAAAAAGCCATAAAACGTAAGGAACTAGGATCTTTCTGTGAGGCCTTTGGTCTAGAAAAGATTCAAGCTCCTTCCACCAGAAAACGACAAGAAAAATTTAAAAGGTCAAAATTCGTTAATAAACCTAAATCCAAGATTCCTAAATCCTCTGAAAAATATTATAAAAGGGTAAAAGAGTAAAGTCTAAAAAACATGTAGATGATACAACTATCATCTGCTACAAATGCGGAAAACCTGGTCATAAAGCTAACAAATGTAATTTTAAGAAAAAAATAAATGAAATATTTTCCGATAACCCTGATCTCCAAAATAAACTTCTTAATCTTTTCCAATTAAGTCAAAATTCCTCATCTTCAGAATCTGAGTCAGAAGATAATGAAATAAATCAACTGTGTTATGACAGTGATAATTCTACATCTTCTGATAACTCTTCTGTTCAATTCTGTACTCAAAATATTTGTGTCCTTTCAAATTCTGATAAGGAGAAAGAGTTGATTCTTGACATTGTGGACAAGATCAATGATCCTCTTATCAAAGAACAATATCTTAAAAGATTAAGAGATATAGTTCTTAAAAAAACCAATACTGTCCAACAACAGAACAGAAGAAGAAAATCTAAATCAAATTCTTAAAATGGCATCTAAAAGTCCAATAACACCTATTACCACAAAAGAGCTCCAAACTGAAATCAATCATATCAAATCCCAGATCAAACAAATTCAAGATTCTATATTAGATCTTCATACCAAAGATCTAAGTATAGAAGCAAAATTGAGTCTGCTTGAAAACAACAATTGTCCAAAGCAAAAATCTAAAGAGATTATAATTGAACATCAAGCATCTGATTTTACAAATGATCAATTTTGTCAAGTTATAGAAAGAATATCTTTTCAAAAATGGTATTGTTTAATAACTCTTTCTGTATCAAATGATTTTCAAAGAAATATTATTGCCCTAGTAGATAGTGGTGCTGATCAAAATTGTTTAAGAGAAGGATTAATACCTTCAAAGTTTTATGAAAAAACTTCTGAACAATTACAAAGTGCTAATGGCGCTAAGCTCCAAATTAAGTACAAACTCCCAAAAGCTTATGTTTGTAACTCAGGTTATTGTTTCAAAAATTCTTTTATTTTAGTCAAAGATATTAGTAATGAAATGATTTTAGGAACCCCCTTTCTAACTCAAATTTATCCTTTTCATGTTAACTCTGAAGGAATACACACTAATGTTTTGGGAAAAGAAATGACTTTCAAATTTGTTACTTCTGTTAGTCAAAAGGATATTCATCTCTTACAATCAAGCACTATTTCTCAACAGATAAACCAAATCTCTTCAAAAAGGTCTCAGATTAAAATGCTTAAAGATGAAATATCTTACCTTCGCATAGAAGAACAATTGCAAAGGAAAGATATTCAACAAAAGATTAAAGAAATTGAAGAACGTTTTCAAAATGAAATTTGTTCTGATGTTCCAAATGCTTTCTGGGAAAGAAAGAAACATGTTGTTTATCTACCTTATGAAAAAATTTTTCTGAAAAAATATTCCGACTAAAGCCAGACCAATCCAAATGAACCAAGAACTTTTAGAATTTTGCAAGAAAGAAATCCAAACCCTTCTTGACAAAAAACTTATTCGACCCTCAAAATCTCCTTGGAGTTGCTCAGCCTTTTATGTTAATAATCAAGCCGAAAAGGAAAGAGGTGTCCCTCGGCTAGTTGTTAACTATAAACCTTTAAACAAAGCTCTCCAATGGATTCGTTACCCTATTCCAAATAAGAAAGATTTGTTAAATAGATTATATGATGCAAAAATTTTCTCCAAATTTGATATGAAAAGTGGTTTTTGGCAAATCCAAATAGCAGAGGAAGACAGATATAAAACTGCCTTCAATGTTCCTTTCGGGCATTACGAATGGAACGTATGCCTTTTGGAATTAAGAATGCTCCATCAGAATTTATGAATATTATGAACGATATTCTAAATCCTTATTCTAATTTTGTTATTGTCTACATTGACGATGTGTTAGTATATTCCAATTCTGTTGAACAGCATATGAAACACCTAAACATCTTTTTAAATGTTATTAAAAGAAATGGTTTAGTTGTTTCTGCACCAAAGATGAAGCTTTTCCAAACAAAGATTAGATTTTTGGGTCATGATATTCACCAAGGAACTATCAAACCAATAGCTCGCGCTATAGAATTTTCTGATAAGTTCCCTGATGAAATCAAAGATAAAAATCAATTGCAGAGGTTTCTAGGATGTCTTAATTATGTCTCTGATTTCTTTCCAAATTTGCGTCAATTATGTGCTCCTTTGTATAAACGTCTGCAAAAGAATCCCCCTGCATGGAGTCAAGAGCATACTGCATTGGTCAAACTGTTAAAACAAAAGGTCAAGTCCCTTCCATGCATAGGTCTTCCACATCCTCAAGCATTCATGGTAGTTGAAACAGATGCCTCGGAGATAGGATATGGAGGCATTCTCAAACAAAAATTGCATGAGTCATCCAATGAACAAGTTGTTAGATTCACGTCAGGTCTATGGCTCGGACCTCAAAAGAATTATTCTACTATTAAAAAGGAAATTTTATCAATAGTTTTATGTATTTCTAAATTTCAAGATGATTTGTATAATAAAAGGTTTTTGTTAAGAATAGATTGTAAATCTGCTAAAGAAGTTTTACAAAAGGATGTTCAAAATATTGTTTCAAAACAAATTTTTGCAAGATGGCAAGCTATCTTGTCAGTTTTTGATTTTGAAATTGAATTCATTAAAGGAGAAAACAATTCACTTCCAGATTTTCTTACCCGTGAATTTTTACAGGGAAGAAATGGGTAAGAATAAGTCGTCAAAGTCAAAATCAAAAGAAGCTCCAAATGATCAAATTGTTCTCCATCCTTCAGGAATTCCAATTACCCAAAATGCCTTTCAAAATTTACAAGATTTTCCTCCAATAACATTTGCCCAAGCTACAGAAAAACCTTCTCAAATTTCTCCTTCTAAAACTCCAGAATACCTGAAAAAAGAATTTGAAGAACCAATCACTCTTTTATCATTTTCTAATGTCCCAACTAAAGGTGATATTCAAACTTTTCTTTCAAGATTTCTACCGCCCAATTTCAATTGGATTCCAGAAGATCCAAGAAAGGATTTAAGTTTCTATCGTCAAATTTTAGCAGAGTCAAATTCCTGTAAGATTGATGATAAAATTGCCAAAGATACGAATTTTTCCAAATGTCTCATCTTCCAAATCATTATATCCTCTGATTGGGGAAATTCTCCCTGGTCTTACCGTCCTTTGTCCAAACCATGTAATAGTTTAACTGGATACAACTATTACGACTATGTCCATGCCTGGCATAGAGTTTTCCTTGTGGAAAGTTACAACCATTCATGGTTTATTAGTTTCCATCCAGTTTGCCTCAAAAATAATCCAAGATTTCCTGTATGGTTCCTTGAATGGTGGCGTAAGTATGGTCTAGAACCCTCTTTTGCCAGAAGAACTCAAAAAACCATTCCAATACTTTTGTTCCAAGACCGCCAGAAGCTCCCAGTGGCAAATGATCAATATAATGGATTTTTGCAAGACTTTCCGTCTAGCATGGATCTCTTGTTGGTCATACTGCTGGTTCCAAAGAAATCAAAATGAACCTTATACCTTCACCGTCAATTTAATGTTAAGTGGTGGAAGAATTTTACAATATTTCCAGGGTTTCTCCAATTAGTATCTGATTACTGTTCCATGGGAGAAAAAGCTCTTCAAAGATATTCAGATTGGTCCAAAGAACAAGAATTGAAGAAAAGATCTCCTATGTCCAAGCTCAAACTCAGCCCATTCCTGTTCCGGTCCATCCTCAAGTTCCAAATCCAAGTTTTGATATTGCAGGTCCATCAACTCCTTCTAAAGATAAAAACAAACAATCCATCTCTAAGCAAAAGAAGTCCATTACTCCAGATTCGGCCCTATTTGACGAATTTTTGGAATTCAAGAAGTTTGTCAAAGCTCGGTCTTCAGCTGAAGCAACCGAAAAATCCAGTTCAAGTTCCAGTTCTGAGGGCTCTTCCTGTATAGGCCCATTTTCTCAAGATCCTTATGACTTTTAAAGTTTTCCAGATGTACAGTCCAGATTAATCTTCCAGAAGACTTTTCCAAAAGATTTACAGATGTATCGTCCAGATTTATTCTCCAAAAGGTCTTTATCAGATAATTGAAGACTCTCCAGCTGTCCCATTATTATTGTGATCAAGGCTCCACCAAACCGTCCAAGTTTTGAAGACCGTCCACCTGTCAAAGAAAGCAATCAGTAGTTTAAAGTTTTTTTGCGTGTTGTAATTTAATTGGCCAAGTATTTGTATAAGTAGATGAATTTTGATCCAGTGAAGGACAAGCGTTTTTCAGCTTAGAAATATTTCAGCCTTCATCCTTCATAAAAAATTATCTCTATAATAATCTTAGTCTCAAGTATAGTTACTGTTTATCACCTCCAATCTTTGAAGCTCTTGTACATTTATCCAGATATATAAAAGTAAGATTTTCTACATTACCTCTAATTTTATTTAAATTGCTTTATAAATACAAATTGTTTTATAAATTCGTTTTAATTCATTCTACGTTCCAAAATCCTTAAAATGGGATGAAGTTACTATTCCAGATGAATGGGTAGTAGACTCTCAACCCATCCTCAAACCAATAGAAGAAAAGAAAGTTGAACAAATAATAGAAGAACCTGATGGTCGAGTACTTATCAGATTTAATTCTAGTAGAGACTTCCCTGCGGCCTCTACTTATGAATTTCAATCCGCTAGATCATCATGTTCTTTTCCAAGTTTTAAAGAGGATAATATTCCTTCTACATCTTCCTATAAAGTTTTCCAAAAAACTCCAATTCCTGAAATAATCACTGAGAATGTTTCTCCAACTCACTCTGAAATGAGACCTCCATCGTTCTCCTCCATTAATGTTCTTTTTAGAGAATTCAAAATTGATAAAGCTTATTTGCAAGAAGACTTTTCTTCAGAAGAAAATTATGAGAAAAGAAAATGGTTTTATGAAAATTTTGATAAAGAAGCAAGAGATTTTCTAAGAGAAGAATGGTACAGTTTTATGAACAAACTGTCTGCAAATGTTTTATATTTTACATGGCTACCTATATATTTTTGTCAAAATGATTTAATGTATCCCTTTAATAGTATTCAAACTCACGAGTCTTTAAGTCAAAAATGGACACTTAAAGATGGTAAGATTGTTCAAGCCAAGTATCCTCCTCTTGAAGGGTTTTTGATTACGCAGCAAGGTCAAACTTGTCATGCTGCTCCCTTCAAAACCGGGAGAGAGGGATCTGGTCAAGAAAATTCCTGCTTAGAAGACATTAAAAAGGTCTATGAACAAAATAATTTTTCAAACAAAATTCTGCACACTATTTCTAAACAAGTGGATAACATGTCAGAACAGATTTCAAAATTTAAAGAAGAAGATCAATTATCACAGGATTTCAAAAAATTGTCTATTTCTGAAAATTCGTCTAATGATAAGGCTTCTACTTCTAAATCTTATCCAAATGAAATAACAAAACCTTTCTTAATAAAGGTTCCAGATTTTGAACCATCAAATTCTAGTTCACTAGTATTTTCTTCAAAACCATCATCAAACCTTTTAAAGGAAATTTCTAAACGATTAGATAAGAACATCAACTGCATTGACCAAGATTGTGACTGCAGTGATGAAGACTACCCAAAAGAGGAATATTTTAATGAGGAGTCTGATGAACATTTTTCTATCAACAAAATAAAATCCAAATTTTCTTCTTCGTGGAAAAATAATCCTACTAGGAACTATTATCCACGTCCAACACCTCCAGATCTTCAATATGAGGAACGAAGTCAATATGGTCCTCAAAAACAATTCTCTGCAGATCATCTTTATGAATGGAATATAGATGGTCGTTCTGAGCATGAAATTGTCAAAACTTTAGAAGAAATGATGATGGTTGCTGAAGTTTATCATAGATCGAATGATAATGTATCTATGAACGAAGCGGCCGCTGCCATAGCAAGAGGTTTTACAGGAAACCTTAAGCATTGGTGGGAAAATGTAATTTCCTTAAGAGATAAAATTGATATATTAAATGCTGTAGAAGAAAAATCCGAAGAAAAAATAGATCCAACTACTGGAGAAGTTAAAAAAGAAATTAAAAGAACTGACAGAGGATTAAGAATGTTAATGTCTGCAATTGTAATGCATTTCATGGGAAACGCCTCAGATCATCTCAAAACTGGACATATAATTCTGAGTAACCTTCGATGTCCTTCTTTAAGTGACTATCGATGGTATAAAGACGTTTCCTATCAAATGTATTAACCAGAGAAGATTGTACTCTTCCATTCTGGAAAGAAAAATTTATCTCCGGTCTTCCAACTCTTTTTGCTCAAAGAATTTTCAAAAGCTCCGAGAAGCCACGGGTCAAGATGAAATTCCATACAATGAATTTACATACGGACAACTGTTTGCCTTTATCAAACGAGAAGGATTGTCCTTATGTAATGAATTGAGAATTCAAACTAAGTATGGAAATGAAAAAGCCATAAAACGTAAGGAACTAGGATCTTTCTGTGAGGCCTTTGGTCTAGAAAAGATTCAAGCTCCTTCCACCAGAAAACGACAAGAAAAATTTAAAAGGTCAAAATTCGTTAATAAACCTAAATCCAAGATTCCTAAATCCTCTGAAAAATATTATAAAAGGGTAAAAGAGTAAAGTCTAAAAAACATGAATGAGATGATACAACTAATATCATCTGCTACAAATGCGGAAAACCTGGTCATAAAGCTAACAAATGTAATTTTAAGAAAAAAATAAATGAAATATTTTCCGATAACCCTGATCTCCAAAATAAACTTCTTAATCTTTTCCAATTAAGTCAAAATTCCTCATCTTCAGAATCTGAGTCAGAAGATAATGAAATAAATCAACTGTGTTATGACAGTGATAATTCTACATCTTCTGATAACTCTTCTGTTCAATTCTGTACTCAAAATATTTGTGTCCTTTCAAATTCTGATAAGGAGAAAGAGTTGATTCTTGACATTGTGGACAAGATCAATGATCCTCTTATCAAAGAACAATATCTTAAAAGATTAAGAGATATAGTTCTTAAAAAACCAATACTGTCCAACAACAGGACAGAAGAAGAAGAAAATCTAAATCAAATTCTTAAAATGGCATCTAAAAGTCCAATAACACCTATTACCACAAAAGAGCTCCAAACTGAAATCAATCATATCAAATCCCAGATCAAACAAATTCAAGATTCTATATTAGATCTTCATACCAAAGATCTAAGTATAGAAGCAAAATTGAGTCTGCTTGAAAACAACAATTGTCCAAAGCAAAAATCTAAAGAGATTATAATTGAACATCAAGCATCTTCATCTGATTTTACAAATGATCAATTTTGTCAAGTTATAGAAAGAATATCTTTTCAAAAATGGTATTGTTTAATAACTCTTTCTGTATCAAATGATTTTCAAAGAAATATTATTGCCCTAGTAGATAGTGGTGCTGATCAAAATTGTTTAAGAGAAGGATTAATACCTTCAAAGTTTTATGAAAAAACTTCTGAACAATTACAAAGTGCTAATGGCGCTAAGCTCCAAATTAAGTACAAACTCCCAAAAGCTTATGTTTGTAACTCAGGTTATTGTTTCAAAAATTCTTTTATTTTAGTCAAAGATATTAGTAATGAAATGATTTTAGGAACCCCCTTTCTAACTCAAATTTATCCTTTTCATGTTAATTTGAAGGAATACACACTAATGTTTTGGGAAAAGAAATGACTTTCAAATTTGTTACTTCTGTTAGTCAAAAGGATATTCATCTCTTACAATCAAGCACTATTTCTCAACAGATAAACCAAATCTCTTCAAAAAGGTCTCAGATTAAAATGCTTAAAGATGAAATATCTTACCTTCGCATAGAAGAACAATTGCAAAGGAAAGATATTCAACAAAAGATTAAAGAAATTGAAGAACGTTTTCAAAATGAAATTTGTTCTGATGTTCCAAATGCTTTCTGGGAAAGAAAAAACATGTTGTTTATCTACCTTATGAAAAAGATTTTTCTGAAAAAATATTCCGACTAAAGCCAGACCAATCCAAATGAACCAAGAACTTTTAGAATTTTGCAAGAAAGAAATCCAAACCCTTCTTGACAAAAAACTTATTCGACCTCAAAATCTCCTTGGAGTTGCTCAGCCTTTTATGTTAATAATCAAGCCGAAAAGGAAAGAGGTGTCCCTCGGCTAGTTGTTAACTATAAACCTTTAAACAAAGCTCTCCAATGGATTCGTTACCCTATTCCAAATAAGAAAGATTTGTTAAATAGATTATATGATGCAAAAATTTTCTCCAAATTTGATATGAAAAGTGGTTTTTGGCAAATCCAAATAGCAGAGGAAGACAGATATAAAACTGCCTTCAATGTTCCTTTCGGGCATTACGAATGGAACGTGATGCCTTTTGGAATTAAGAATGCTCCATCAGAATTTATGAATATTATGAACG